>NC_064617.1:63457275-63760305 GCF_023898315.1 Schistocerca nitens
GAGAAGATGCGTGGGGAGAGTAGGGAGAGGGGCATGAGGACAGAGTGGCGATAGAGGAGGTGCATATAGAGAGAGGGGGTGTCGATGGACAGAGAGAGCGGGAAGGAGATGGACTAATAGAAGGATGGAATACATATACATCTGGGCAACGCCCAGTACTGAACTAGTATTTATGTAACTCTGCACTAAGCGATTCGAAGTAGAAACATGAAATTAATGGCCATTGTTGCTCAACGATCTCAAAGTGTACAACATCTCAAGGCGAAGTGATTGGTCCCTAGGATATTGATTAATCGTTACTGTAACGTTCTTATTCATACAGTGTGAACTATCAAGGTTTTGATGCACGTTAAGAACCTGTAGATAAGACTACCGGGTGTTTATCTGTAAACTGTAAGGCCAGCAGCGATTGTGTTTGTGTCTTCAACATACCTTGGTGCTGTGGGAACTGGCCTTCCCACAAGAACGCTGCAACTGGTCACGGGACGGCTAAGAACCAGTTTCCCATGTAGCAGTGCAACGTAAAATGCGCTGATAAAAGATGCGATTCTTTCGCAACACAAACGGCTCCGCACTGTCAATGCGTCTGCTCAGTAGCACTCCTTTACTGTAACTGAATGCAGTCCTTTCTGGTCTGCAGTCGCGCGACAGCAGAAACAGAAAAGCGGTCCGCGAATTGACTGCCTTTTGAAAAAAAAAAAAGAACAGATATAAACGATCCGGAAAAGGACTAAAAAAGAGAATGTAAGAAGGAAGTCTACGACAGACAGGAGGTGTAGGATATGAAATCGTGGCGGATATTACCTACCCACTCAGAAGACTAAGAAACACCCCCACCCTCTCCACTACTCCATGCTTCGCCATTCAAAGAAATAGAGTGGTATGACTAGCCTAAGAGGCCCATAATGGGTGTGACTAGTTACTGAATCAAGATTTTCAGATAACGTAACAACTGACCGAGTCGAAAATTATAGCTTTAAGCAACAGGTTAGACTATATCCCTCTGTGAGAAGTATGGATTGAAGAAGAATTTTTCTGAATTAACAGGTCCTCTGCAAACATTTCTGAGCCACATATCTTTGCAGGAGGGAATGTTTCGTCACTCCCTGAAGAGCTGGACGGTGTCAACTTGTGGGACGCTCTCGTAACGAATGGAGAGTCGCCCCGCACAGAGGTGCTGCTCAATATAGACGAGAGGGTCGAGAACGGAGGAATTCGCATTGGTGACTGGAAGCTCGTAAAAGGTGAGTACCTTGTCACACTATTAGTGAACCACGTAGCATTACTGTCAGTTCAATAAAAAATACTTAACAACGCCAGCAACTGATGAGATTATCCGGAAGAATGCAATCAGCTGTCATCTAACGAGGGAAACTCCCCATCGCACTCCACTCAAAATTCGTGGTAAGATGGTCAGTGGATAGCCCTTCAGAAACTGAATACAGCTCAAGCACGAAAACAGGGAAGAGGTGTGTACTGAACTGTGGAGAAAGAAGCAAACTTGAAACGGTGAACGGTCCAAGTCTAGGGTGTGCAACACCGAGAGGTTCTGAACAGCTGCATCATCCTAGTTGTGTGGTCGCGATGTTGGACTGCGAAGGGGAAGATCCGCGTTCAAAACTCTATAGTGCTCCCGTATTTTTGTTGTCCTCGTTGTCTTTTTTACAAAATTTTGAACTGTTCGTCCGATCATTGACATACCTATCCGCTGTATTCAGATTTGTCTTTGTGCCATGGTCTAACGTCCGTTTGCAACAGCGAGGTGTAAGGAAGCGACCTCCAGGCGTACGTAACTCCTATTTGTTCTACACATGTACCACGCATTATGACTCTTATGTTCCTTATTGGAAGTTTTGACGCTTGAACGTCTTTGTTGTGACATAGTTCACACTTGTGTCACTGTTGTTTTCATTTCTGTGAGTAGTCTGTCTATGTCGCATCACGCCTGCTCTCACTACTCATCACATTCACCTGCAACGGTAATATATTCTTACCACGTGACTCATAGTTTACGATGATAACCAATGTATAGTATGACAATTGCCAAGGAGAAGAGACACGTCAATTACCGGGCGGATGTCGATAACTTTGCGAAAATAAATGAGGGCCTGAAGGAGATTTTTAACAAATATCTCGCACTTTGCAGTCCAACATCTTGAACACACAACTACGACGTCCTGATTCCCGCAGCTCGCTCGACATTGCCTGGATCATTCACTCTTTCCATTTTGCTTCTTTTTTGACAGTCCGGTGCACTTTCTCCCTGTTTTCATGCTTGATCTGTGTTCAGTATTTGGCGGGCTATCCACTAAAACCCGTCATTCTGAGTTGTTTTTGGAACTGATGCAAATTTTGATGACACACGAGTTACGATGATCGTCGAAATGGACTACACACAACCGCGCACTGCAAACGGCTTGTTTACCTGTTCTGGGAGCAGCTGGTACCTCAGGAGGAATCCAACAGCCATAATATAATGGCAGATTGTGCTAGTAGCACCAGTTCACATCCCTTCCGGCTATGGTTGGCAGAAATGTTGCAAACACAATTCAGTTTACTCTATAGCAGTTTTAATCATTGTTGCCGTCTTTCTGTCACGTAGCTGTTGTTGCAAAAGTAAGAAACAAATCTTCCATTTACTCAAAGAAATGCACGCACCAACTCGTGTGGACGCTCATGGCTGTCACCATCTCGGAAATACTGATAAAATAAGTGCGTCGGTATGGATGGAAGATTGTCACAGAATGCCTCAACAGCTAGGTGGATGGCCGCCTGCTCGTAGTGAACTATGAGCGGGAAAGCTGCATAGCTGCCCGAAGACGGACCAGGTGTGAGTACTTATCGAATGACACTTTTGAGACTCCATACGTCTGTAACTATTCGCGTCAGGTTGACTGACAACCTGATGACAAGTCGGCATAGTGTTCATGTTATTGTAACCTACACTACTGGCCATTAAAATTGCTACACCAAGAAGATGACGTACTACAGACACGAAATTTCAACGACAGGAAGAAGATGCTGTGTTATCAAATGATTAGCTTTTCAGAGCATTCACACACGGTTGGCGCCGGTGGCGACACCTACAACGTGCTGACATGAGGAACGGTTCCAATCGATTTCTCATGGGCTCTGAGCACTATGGGACTTAACTTCTGGGGTCATCATTCCCCTAGAACTTAGAACTATTTAAACCTAACTAACTTAAGGATATCACACACATCCATGCCCGAGGCAGGATTCGAACCTGCGACCGTAGCGGTCACGCGGTTCCAGACTGAAGCGCCTAGAACGGCATGGCCACACCGGCCGGCGATTTCTCATACACAGACAGCAGTTGACCGGCGTTGCCTGGTGAAACGTTGTTGCGATGCCTCGTGTAAGGAGGAGAAATGTGTACCATCACGTTTCCGACTTTGATAAAGGTTGGATTGTAGCCTATCGCGACTGCAGTTTATCGTATCGCGACATTTCTGCTCGCGTTGGTCGAGATCCAATGACTGTTAGCAGAATCGGTGGGTCCAGGAGGGTAATACGGATCGCCGTGCTGGATCCCAACGGCCTCGTATCACTAACAGTCGAGATGACAAGCATCTTATCTGCATGACTGTAACGGATCCTGCAGCCACGTATCGATCCCTGAGTCAACAGATGGGGACGTGAGCAAGACAACAACCATCTGCACGAACAGTTCGACGACGTTTGCAGCAGCATGGAGTATCAGCTCGGAGACCATGGCTGCGGTTACCCTTGACTGCATCACAGACAGGAGCTCCTCCGATGGTGTACTCAACGACGAACCTGGGTGCATGAATGGCAAAACGTCATTTTTTCGGTTGAATCCAGGTTCTGTTTATAGCATCTTGATGGTCGCATCTGTGTTTGGCGACATCGCGGTGAACGCACATTGTAAGCGTGTATTCGTCATCGCCATACTGGCGCGTCACCCGGCGTGATGGTATGGGGTGCCATTGGTTGTACGTCTCGGTCACCTCTTGTTCGCATTGACGGCACTTTGAACAGTGGACGTTACATTTCAGATGTGTTACGACCCGTGGCTCTACCCTTCATTCGATCCCTGCGAAACCCTACATTTCAGCAGGATAATGCACGACCGCAAGTTGCAGGTCCTCTACGGGACTTTCTGGATACAGAAAATGTTCGACTGCTGCCCTGGCCAGCACATTCTCCAGATCTCTCACCAACTGAAAACGTCTGGTCAATGGTGGCCGAGCAATTGGCTCGTCACAATACGCTAGTCACTACTTTTGATGAACTGTGTGCTGAAGCGGCATGGGCAGCTGTACCTGCGCACGGCATCCAAGCTCTGTTTGACTCAATGCCCAGGCGTATGAAGGCCGTTATGACGGCCAGAGGTGGTTGTTCTGGGTACTGATTTCTCAGCATCTATTCATCCAAATTTCGTGAAAATGTAATCACATGTCCTAGTATAATATATTTGTCCAAGCAATACCCGTTTATCATCTGCATTTTTTCTTGGTGTAGCAATTTTAATGGCCAGTACTGTATATCTGGGAATAAATTAGTGAAGAATCTATTCCAGGGTGTTCATGTAATTTTGATCCTCACGGACTCATTGTTTACATCGTCTAAAGAGCGACACGTGGTGTCCTCAGCCGACGGCAGGCGGCCGTAAATACTTCTTTTTCATTATCCCCACTCTACATACCAGCAGAAATTATCGATTTCATGTCAGCATCCACTACACTTGCACATTGTTGCTGTTCTATAGAGACTTTACACAAAACCTGTGAAACAGGAGTCCAGAACAACGCCGCTGGTACCGGCTACCTGGGCGCGAGTGGTGCAGAGAACAACCGCTCCACGCCGGCCTACGGCCCAGAGCAGGTGTTGGCCAGCCCAGCCGGTCAGGCGGTGTCCAGCGTGCTGGGAGGGTCCACCTCTCCTGAGGACATGCTGCGGCTGCGCGCCCAGGCCACCGTGTCCTGCCCGGACCGTCCGCAGACGCCGCTCTGCCAGCTGCTCAACGCATCCGACGTCTGCGTCTACAACATCACCCAGGACCCGTGCGAGGCTGGAGACGTGGAGGTACCCGAGGACGTCGTCAACACGCTGCTGGAGAGACTAGAGGAGTTCTGGCAGCAGGTGGTACCTCAGGAGGAGTCCAACAGCCATCCTGACATATCGGACCCTTCGCGCTGGAACTACACTTGGGTGCCGTGGTCCACCTGTAGCGCTGATAGCTCGCACTCTTTCTGTAATGTTGTAGAATGAAAAGATGAAATCCCAAGATAGACGATGAAATCTGATCACGATTCATGGTGCACTTGTTAGTTTCTCCATTTATGTTAAACTTGATGTACTGCACTTAGTACCAGTTTTTCCTTCTCATGTCATTTATGATGTTCATGAAGATTATAAGAAGTAAATGGTATCACTTGGCGTATATACCTAAATGACATTTCTCCTTCACTCGAACCAAATCTCTTGCTGCTGGGCATTGTAATATTTCAGGGAAAATCACACATCAGCAAGCTGTATCAGGTACCGCTGACAATCTGTCATCATCGTTGGAATTCTCTTCAACAGTGCCACGTTTTGCAGACGCCATCGACACAATCGTCCGACATCCATGAGGAATTTTGTTGCCAGGTCTTCAACATCGATACATACATTTGACCTTCTAGAGCCCACCTAAAGAGGTTAATTTATTTGGGTCGTCTCATTCGATTTTTTTCCTTCAGTGTACAGTTACCTTCTTTCAGTGTCATAGTACTTAAATGGCTCTGAGCACTATGGGACTTAACTTCTGAGGTCATCAGTCCCCTAGAACTACTTAAACCTAAATAAGGACATCACACACATCCATGCCTGAGGCAGGATTCGAACCTGCGTCCGTAGCGGTCACGCGGCTCCAGATTGTAGCGCCTAGAACCGCTCGGCGACTACGGCAGGAGTCATAGTACTCAAGCCTGTAAGTTAAGGGTTCTTAGGCATTGCCGCATTGTGTGCACAAACACTTGTCCCTGCAAAATTGTGACATGTGCTCAGGCAATAAATGCGTTGTCCGTGACAGGCAGGTTTCAGGCTTCGACTCCCAGTCCGAAATACAGTTTCAAACTGCCACGAAGTTTCACGTAATAAACGTCTTAGCGCCAACTGTCAATTTTTGAACTTATTATGACCTTCTGAACTACGTTTTTTCTATTCACCTTGACTACCCGTAGTTCTCAAAATTGATTAATATGGTAAACTTAATGTGTAAGGAGTACTTTCATACGTGTGTTGAGACGCACAGAATAATCATGCGCTCTGTAAGGCTGTAGTGTGTTAGGGAAATGCAGCCAATGCACGAATTAATTATCTTGAGCAGCTACGCCTTGACGACGGAGGTCACCATCAGATTCCACTGTTCAGATTATACCTGGACTCGTCCGTGAACATAACCTGAGACCACTGTTCCAATGACAATGTACTGTGTTCTTGACACCAGGGTTTACGTGCTCTCCTGTGACCAGGGGCCAGTGGAAGGGACCTAGCAGGTCTCCGGGAGAATAAACCTTGTCTGTTCTGTCCCCTGTAAACTGTGTGTCTGGAAACAACTGTTTCAGTGGCTGCGGTAAGGTCCCGAGCAAGGCTACCTGCAGTTCTCCGTGGCCGTCTGCGGGCACTGATGGTGAGACATCAGTCTTTTTGTGTTGTTGTACACTGTGGACGCCCCGTACTGTAGCGCCTGGACACGTTTCCTGTCTGCTGGAATCGTTGCCACAATCTTGAGGTCACACTTTGTGGCACACAGACGACCTGTGCTACGAACTGCTGTGGTTGACCAGCCTAAAGTCCCCCTAATATGCTACCCCTCCTAACGTCATCAGTATGTGTTCTCTGAGCCATTTTCAACATAAAATCACCATTAGCACGTCCGCACACTTACTCGCTGCACCGTACTCTGACATGCACCAACACACCTCTGCGTATGTGGACTGCTGCCAGCGCTACCGTGCGACGACCGCAGGTCAGATGCACGACATGGTCTTACTCCGAGGTGATTTAAACGCGCAAACCGCCTACCAGAGCGTTATTTCACCATATATCAGCACTATCCTTAATTTATGAGCATGAGTGTACATCGATGACTGGTTACGACTGACTCCCAGACCACATAACAACTCTGACAGCATAGGTGGTGGTGGTAGTGGTGGTGGGATGTAATGAGAGCCATATCACACTTTCTTTCGTCTCTCAATAGCAGTCAGTATAGCAGCCTACTGACCAATCATATGCGTTAGTCCTCTTGTTTAAGTTGACGTGGTGGCGACCTATTTTTCTTTTTTTTTTTTTTTTTTCATCAGTCTACTGACTGGTTTGATGCGGCCCGCCACAAATTCCTTTCCTGTGCTAACCTCTTCGTCTCGGAGTAGCACTTGCAACCTACGTCCTCAATTATTTGCTTGACGTATTCCAATCTCTGTCTTCCTCTACAGTTTTTGCCCTCTACAGCTCCTTCTAGTACCATGGAAGTCATTCCCTCATGTCTTAGCAGATGTCCTCTCATCCTGTCCCTTCTCCTTATCAGTGTTTTCCACATATTCGTTTCCTCTCCGATTCTGCGTAGAACCTCTTCATTCCTTACCCTATCAGTCCACCAAATTTTCAACATTCGTCTATAGCACCACATCTCAAACGCTTCGATTCTCCTTCTGTTCCGGTTTTCCCGCAGTCCATGTTTCACTACCATACAATGCTCTACTCCAGACGTACATCCTCAGAAATTTCTTCCTCAAATTAAGGCCGGTATTTCATATTAGTACCCGTGCGGTTCTAGGCGCTACAGTCTGGAAACGAGCGACCGCTACGGACGCAGGTTCGAATCTTGCCTCGGGCATGGATGTGTGTGATGTCCTTAGGTTAGTTAGGTTTAATTAGTTCTAGGTTCTAGGCGACTGATGACCTCAGAAGTTAAGTCGCATAGTGCTCAGAGCCATTTGAACCAATTTTTTTATATTAGTAGACTTCTCTTGGCCAGAAATGCCTTTTTTGCCATAGAGAGTCTGCTTTTGATGTCCTTGCTCCGTCCGTCATTGGTTATTTTACTGCCTAGGTAGCAGAATTCCTTAACTTCATTGACTTCGTGACCGTCAATCCTGATGTTAAGTTTCTCGCTGTTCTCATTTCTACTACTTCTCATTACCTTTGTCTTTCTCCGATTTACTCTCGAACCATACTGTGTACTGATTAGCCTGTTCATTCCGTTCAGTAGATCATTTAATTCTTCTTCACTTTCACTCAGGATAGCAATGTCATCAGCGAATCGTATCATTGATATCCTTTCCCCTTGTATTTTAATTCCACTCCTGAACCTTTCTTTTATTTCCATCATTGCTTCCTCGATGTACAGATTGAAGAGTAGGGGCGAAAGGCTACAGCCTTGTCTTACACCCTTCTTAATACGGGCACTTCGTTCTTGATCGTCAACTCTTATTATTCCCTCTTGGTTGTTGTACATATTGTATATGACCCGTCTCTCCCTATAGCTTACCCTTACTTTTTTTCAGAATCTCGAACCGCTTTTACCATTTTATATTGTCGAACGCTTTTCCTGCTCGACAAATCCTATGAAAGTGTCTTGATTTTTCTTTAGCCTTGCTTCCATTATTAGCCGTAACGTCAGAATTGCCTCTCTCGTCCCTTTACTTTTCCTAAAGCCAAACTGATCGTCACCTAGCGCAATTTCCTTTTCCATTCTTGTGTATATTATTCTTGTAAGCAGCTTCGATGCATGAGCTGTTAAGCTGATTGTGCGATAATTGTCACACTTTTCAGCTCTTGCCGTCTTCGGAATTGTGTGGATGATGCTTTTCCGAAAGTCAGATGGTATATCGCCAGACTCATATATTCTACACCAACGTGAATAGTCGTTTTGTTGCCACTTCCCCCAATGATTTTAGAAATTCTGATGGAATGTTATCTATCCCTTCTGCCTTATTTGACCGTAAGTCCTCCAAAGTTCTATTAAATTCCGATTCTAATACTGGATCCCTTATCTCTTCTAAATCGACTCCTGTTTCTTCTTCTATCACATCAGACAAATCTTCACCCTCATAGAGGCTTTCAATGTATTCTTTCCACCTATCTGCTCACTCCTCTGCATCTAACAGTGGAATTCCTGTTGCACTCTTAATGTTACCACCATTGCTTTTAATGTCACCAAAGGTTGTTTTGACTTTCCTGTATGCTGAGTCTGTCCTTCCGACAATGATATCTTTTTCGATGTCTTCACATTTTTCCTGCAGCCATTTCGTCTTAGTTTCCCTGCACTTCCTATTTATTTCATTCCTCAGCGACTTGTATTTCCGTATTCCTGATTTTCCCGGAACACGTTTGTACTTCTTCCTTTCATCAATCAACTGAAGTATTTCTTCTGCTACCCATGGTTTCTTCGCAGCTACCTTCTTTGTACCTATGTTTTCCTTCCCAACTTCTGTGATGGCCCTTTTTAGAAATGTCCATTCCTCTCCCACTGTACTGCCTACTGCGCTATTCCTTATTGCTGTATCTATAGCGTTAGAGAACTTCAAACGTACCTCGTCATTCCTTAGTACTTCCGTATCCCACTTCTTTGCGTATTGATTCTTCCTGACTAATGTCTTGAACTTCAGCCTACTCTTCATCACTACTATATCGTGATCTGAGTCAATATCTGCTCCTGGGTACGCCTTACAATGCAGTATCTGAGATCGGAATCTCTGTCTGACCATAATGTAATCTAAATGAAAACTTCCCGTATCTCCCGTCCTTTTCCAAGTATTCCTCCTCCTCTTGTGATTCTTGAACAGGGTATCCGCTATTACTAGCTGAAACTTGTTACAGGACTCAATTAGTCTTTCTCCTTTTTCATTCCTTGTTCCAAGCCCATATTCTCCTGTAACCTTTTCTTCTACTCCTTCCCCTACAACTGCATTCCAGTCGCCCATGACTATTAGATTTTCGTCCGCCTTTACATACTGCATTACCCTTTCAATATCCTCATACACTTTCTCTATCTGTTCATCCTCAGCCTTCGACGTCGGCATGTATACCTGAACTATCGTTGTCGGTGTTGGTCTGTTGTCGATTCTGATTAGAACAACCCGGTCACTGGACTGTTCACAGTAACACACCCTCTGCCCTACCTGCCTATTCATAACGAATCCTACACCTGTTTTACCATTTTCTGCTGCTGTTGATATTACCCGATACTCATCTGACCAGAAATGCTTGTCTTCCTTCCACTTCACTTCACTGACCCCTACTATATCTACGAGGCCTGTTCAGAAAGTAAGCTCCGATTGATTGCCAAATTGAAACCACAGTGAACATCAGAAATGTTTTACTTGTAACAATTAGCTACACCTTTCAGCTACTTCTCTACGTAGTCGCCGTTCTGACTTAGACTTTTGTCATAGCGTTGTACCAACATTTCAATAGCCTCATGATAGAAGGCAGCCGCCAGTGCTTTCCGCCAATTCTCCACGCTGGCCTACACCTCGTTGTCTGTGTCAAAATGTTGTCTTCAAAGACAGAGGTTCATGTGACCAGAGATGAAACTCAGGGGGAGACAATTGCGGACTGTATTGTGGGTAATCTCACATTTCCATTTGAAAACGATGCAGGAGCATCTTCATTTCCCCTGCAGAATGCGGCTGAGGATTGTCTTGAAGAAGAAACAGCACGACAGTTATGTAATGTTAGCTGCATAGTTTCAGGCGAAATTTCTCACCAAGCCCTCGTACTTGGCGGCAGACACTATTTTCTAGACATCTTTACGCACTCACTGCGAGCTCAGAAATGAGAAGAGCGACGTGATGCTAACTGGGGTTATACTAGAGACACTACCCAACACATCTGTGCAAAGCTTTATCGGATTTTCATAGTCGTTTCCATTTCGCGACCGATCGGAGCTTACTTTCTGAACGCCCCTCGTAGATTGAGCCTTTGCATTTCCCTTTTCAGATTTTCTAGGTTTCCCTACCACGTTCAAGATTCTGACATTCCACGCCCCGACTCGTAGAACGTTATCCTTTCGTTGATTATTCAATTTTTTTCTCATGGTAACCTCCCCCTTGGCAGTCCCCTCCCGGAGACCCGAATGGGGGACTATTCCGGAATCTTTTGCCAATGGAGAGATCATCATGACACTTCTTCAATTACACGCCACATGTCCTGTGGATACACGTCACGTGTCTTTAATGCAGTGGTTTCCATTGCCTTCTGCATCCTCATGTCGTTGATCATTGCTGATTCTTCCGCCTTTAGGGGCAATTTCCCACCCCTAGGCCAAGAGAGTGCCCTGAACCTCTATCCGCTCCTCCGCCCTCTTTGACAAGGCCGTTGGCAGAATGAGGCTGACTTCTTATGCCGGAAGTCTTCGGCCCCCAATGCTGATTATTTATCAAAATTTAGGCAGTGGCGGGGATCGAACTCGGGACCGAAAACGTTTTGATTATGAATCCAAGACGCTACCCCTAGACCTATACCTTCAACCAACGATTGTGTCATCTTGTCTCTCCAAAATGCGTCACCATGATACAGGATCACTTAACAAATATGAAGTTCTCCTTTCTTCTGCTCTCGGAAATCAACTGTGACACCAGAGAAAGAGAAACATTGTTTAAACCTAGCTCTGACAAATCTCTGTGTTGCGGGTTCGATTGGGCGGTCCTGGATCATAAAGTTTACCCAGACACTTCTGATGTCTCGTAGTGTACACGTCACGATGCGTCGCCTAAGTCATTGTGACTTCCTGCCGTGTCACAGGGCACAAGGCATGTATGTCCAATACAGTGGCTCATCAATATGTACTGTAAAAATTACAAGAGAAAGGACGGCAAATAACGAATTCTTATTTTCTGTGGATCTACAGCACATTGGGAAGAAATCAAGATAAGGTTTTTAGGATGGGAAAATATTTACGGGGAGTAGACAGCTCTGAGATCAACAGTGGCTCAAACCCAGCTCAGTATCGAGTCGAACTCAGCTTGCATGATACAGGGGGTGGGCAAGAATATGAAAAACCACAAACCCAACACATTACCATAATTAATGCGATGCAGCAAACCCGTGGACATTCAAAACAGCTTCCAGCTGTCTCAGAATCAATAAGGGAATCAATAAGGGAATCGTACGCCTTTATGCCTGCAAAAGTGCAGGTGACGAGGATGGGGGTGGACAGACCACGTATCAATGACCACTCTCAAGTGTCCCAATAATTTTGATCGGGTAGTGTATGTGTATCAAGGCATCGCTATGATGGGATTGCAAGCGATAATGGACATTATATCTCACAACAGCCTTTCACTTAACGACCGCGAGCAGCGAAATTTGCATAGAGTTTTCTGCAGTAAGAGACAAGCAACAGCGATTGAAATAACCGCAGAAATCAATGTGGAACGTTCGACGAACGCATCCGTTAATACAATGCCTCGAAATTTGGGGTAAATGATCTATGTCATCAGAGATCAACGCAAGTGGCTTTACTAACAGCAAATCGCCTGCAGCGACTCTTTTGGGCTCGTAACCATAACGGTTGGACCTTAGACGACTGGAAAACCGTGGCTTGATGAGATGAGTCCTGTTTACAGTTGGTAACAGCTGATGGTAGGATTCGTGTGGTGCAGACCCTACGAAGTTATCGATCCAAGTTGTCAACAAGGCACAGTATAAGATGGTGGTGACTCCGTAATGGCGTGGGCTGTGTTAACAGGGATCATTGACCGGTAATGGTTATGGTCGGCTACCTGGAGACCATCTGCAGGCGTTCATGGACGTTCATGGACCTGGTGTTCCCAAATAACGACGGAATATTCGTGGATGACAGTGCACCATATCACCAGACCACAACTGTTGGTCTTTGGTTTGAAGATCTTACTACACGGTGCGAATGGTTGGGCCACACAGACTTCCCGACATGAATCGCATTGATCATCTCTGGGACATTATCGAGAAATCAGTTCGACAAAATCCAGCACTGGAATAGATTTAGCGTTTATGAACGTCTATAAACATAGCTCAGTATTTCTGCAGAGAACTTCCAACGACTTATTGAGTGTGTGCCACATCAAGTTGCAGCACTATGCTGGGCGAAAGGAGAACCGACACGGTATTAGGAGGCGTCACACGACATTTGTAACCTCAATGGATATTTCTTCCCATTTTATCCCAGAAATGCTCTATTTGTGACAAAACAGTGGACTGGGGAGACCAATGATAGATCCATACATTCCTCAAGGCGTCTGTGTGTGGACTGTAGCTTGGTATCTTGCATTACCAATTCTGAAATATGTGATTTGGTATCTTTGTCATGAAGGACATGACAAAGTGGTTAATCGTTCTTGTCATATGTAGGTGACCAATATGAATCCCTTAAACAATGAATAAATTAGTCCCTTTATCATGTGAATCAACAATCGCTTTATCCTGTGACCTTTTACCAGTGCGTATACGGACACAACGGCTTTGACCTGTCCGCCACAGACAGAAACGACACTCATCGCTACGCCCAACAGAATGCCACCGAGCGTTAAAGTCGAACACTGCTCTACTCGAAGTGCGTCTCTGTTGTTTGTGGTTTGGTATGTGTGGCAAACGACACATGACGACTAGACATGTCAACCCAGCTTCCAGTTATCTCCTCCTCAAAATTCCTGAAGACACTGTGCCTCTTGCCTCGGACTCCATCTGTTCTCCACCTTCTACAAAAATGGTTCTGAGCACTATGGGACTCAACTTCTCAGGTCATTAGTCCCCTAGAACTTAGAACTAGTTAAACCTAACTAACCTAAGGACATCACACACATCCATGCCCGAGGCAGGATTCGATCCCGCGACCGTAGTGGTCTCGCGGTTCCAGACTGCAGCGCCTAGAACCACCTTCTACCCTTCACCGTCGATCTCCTCGTGGGGTAGGCATTCTGGAAGAACCCTTGCCTACTCTTATTGCCACACTGTTTTCCTGAGCCCACATCGTGAGCACTCGCGCTGCTGTCTCTGTGACATTTCGATAAGACGCTCACTCGTTCCTCATTCCATTGGTCCGACCTTACTAAATGTAAGTCCTCTGGGCAAACTGTGTTTCGATCCTCACCTGAAAAGTTCCAGTAATATATATATATATATATATATATATATATATATATATATATATATATATATATATACCCCACAACTGGATGACAGATGTTGAACATGTGACGTAACCAGATGACGTACCTCGCCGCACGTGCTACGCTTCTGCTTTTCGATCCTATAGTCACAGGCATGGGGTAGTGCTACGCATTTCTGCATAATGCTGCAAATTTCGAGTACATTTTGTAAATGTGATCTGTTGTTAACGCAAAGGGAAAGCTGTACTTGTTTTCTGTTTCTTTCCGTTGGTCCTTATTTTCTTTGTTTACGGACATCATGTAGTAAAGGGAACATGGGTTTTATATATATATATATATATATATATATATATATATATATATATATATATATATATATATATTCACAGGTAGCAAATAAATTTAATAGTAATTTCTTAACTACAGGGTGAGTCTTATAAACGTTTAAAAACCCCCGAAGCGATGTAGACGCTGCTGCGACAAATGATTTCATATGAGACACATGGTACCGCAAATGGCTGGAAATACCCCACATCTGGATGACAGATGTTGAACATGTGACGTAACCAGATGACGTACCTCGCAACACGTGCTACGCTTCTGCTTGTAGATCCTATACTCACAGGCATGGGGCAGTGCTACGCATTTCTGCATAATGATGCAAATTTCGAGTACACTTTGTAAATGTGATCTGTTGTTAACGCAAAGGGAAAGCTGTACTTGTTTTCTGTTTCTTTCCGTTGGTCCTTATTTTCTTTGTTTACAGACATCATGTAGTAAAGGAAACATGGGTCATTTACAGGTTACTACGAAATCCGGAATTTTATGCTCATTTACTTGTGACGCAGTACGGTAGGATTTGCTGTACTGCAATGAACCAGCGAAGACCATGAGATCGGCAAATAAAATAATACATCTTATATCAGCGTAAACACGTAACTGTCTAACGCAATGAAGAAAGAGTGCTGTCTGCCCGACACAAGATTCGAACCCTGAGCTCCATGCGCTACGGCTGTGATCATTTGCCCGCAGCAACACCGAAGTGAATGCTTGACTTGCGTTAGCATGATGTCCAAATGTGTGTGAATTCCTAAGGGGCCAAACTGCTTAGGCCAACGGTCTCTAGACTTACACACTACATAAACTAACTTAAACTAACTTATGCTAAGAACAATACACAGCTATGCCCGAGGGAGGACTCGAACCTCCGGCGGGAAGGGCCGCCCAATCAATGGCATGACGCCTCAAACTGCGCGGCCACTCATTGTTCCATAGACAGACAGGCTCAATCGTTGTACGTGCATCGACGTACGTCATCCATTGACATCACATATTCAACTCTTGTCATCCACTTTCGGGGTGTTTCCCGACATTTGCGGCCCCAGATGTCTGATATTAAATTATTTGTCTCATCGTCATCTACGTCGTTTCAGAGTTTTCCTGAATGATGATTAGAATCACCCTGTTTAGTAGAAAGTATAAGAACAAACAATATAAGAGAAAAATCACATGAGTGAATTCAGTCATATGAATTTCTCACCAAAGTCTCCTTCAGAAATTGAGAAAATTGCGCTGTACATTCTGTCAAAAATCAAATCTCATACGGTATTTGATGGTGTTTCACCGAGCGAGGTGGCACAGTGGACTTGCATTCGGGACGACGACGGTTGAAACCCACGTCCGGCCATCCTGATTCAGGTTTTCTTGATTTTCCTCAATCGCTTCAATGCCGGGATGGTTCCTTTGAAAGGGCACGGCCAATTTCCTTCCCCATCGTTTCCTAATCCGAACTTGTGCTCCGTCTCAAATGACTTCGTTACTGACTGGACGCTATACACTAACCTCCTTCTCATGCTCCTTGATGGTGTTTCCTATAGAATACTGACGATTTGTTCCCTTGTAATAATCCCGGTCCTCTGTGAAATATTTAATGCAACAATAACTCAAGTCAAGAAACTCCGAAATAAGCCTTTGTTAAACCCCTAATTAAGGAAGGTAATAGGTGTCCGTGACTACCAACATGTTTCACTTCTGACACCATTTTCTAAAGCTTCTGCGACGGTGATATATTCTGGAGTAGTACCTTACTTTAACAAGAACAATATCCTCAGCAATCACAGTACGGATTTCAAAACAGTTGTCCAAACTCTGAGAATATCATTTACGTGTTCACTCGCCAAATTTTGCAAGCTTTAAGTAATAAAATAGCGCCGGTTGCTATTTTCCATGACCCAATGCATTTGACCGTGTGAATCACAGTATTGACTCTTTATGCGACTGATGATATAGCCAGCCAATGGATAATGTCACATTTAACCAAAAAAGTGCAGGAAGTTGCGCTTAACAATTTAAGCAATGTAGGCTGATGTTGTAATTCTCACTTTGTAGAAAGCAAGTGAGCAGTTCCCCAAGGTTCAGTCTTAGGTCCACAATTGTTCCATATACACTGAAGGGCCAAACAAAGTGGTATACAGACGTATATTCAAATACAGAGTTATGTAAACAGGCAGAATACGGCGCTGCGGTCGGCAACGCCTATATAAGACCACAAGTGTCTGGATCAGTTGTTAGTTAGATGGACTTCCCCTGCTGCAATGGCAGGTTATCAAGATTTAAGTGAGTTTGAACGTGGTGTTATAGTCAGCGCATGGTATAACATCAAATTCCCGACATCGCTGCGGTCGGAAAAAGATCCTGCAAGAACGGGACCACCGGCGACTGAAGAGAATCGCTCAAGCTGGCAGAAGTGCAACCCTTCCGCAAACTGTTGCAGATTTCAGCGATGGGCCATCAACAAGGAGCAGCGTGCGAAACATTCAACGAAACATCATCGATATGGGATTTCGGAGCCGAAAGATCACTCATGTATCCTTGATGACTGCACGACACAAAGCTTTACGCTTAACTTGAGCCTGTCAACGTCGACATTGGACTGTTGATGACTGGAAACATGTTGCTGGTCGGACGAGTCTCGTTTCAAATTGTATAGAGCGGATGGACGTGTACGGTCACGGAGACAATCTCCTGAATCCATGGACCCTGTATATCAGCAGGGGACTGTTCAAGTTGGTGCAGGTTCTGTAATGGTGTGGGGCGTGTGCTGTTGGAGTGATATGGGACCCCTGATAAGTCTAGATACGACTCTGACGGGTAACATGTACGTAAGTAAGGATCCTGTCTGATCACCTGCATGCATTCATGTCCAATGTGCATTCCGACGGACTTAGGCAATAGGCAATTCCAGCAGGACAATGCGACCGCCCACAGGGCCAGAATTGCTGCAGAGTGTCTCCGGGGACACTCTTCTGAGTTTAAAGACTTCCGCTGGTCGCCAAACTCCCAGACATGAACGTTATTGAGTATATTTTGGGATGCCTTGCAACATGCTGTTCAGAAGAGATCTCCACTCCCTCTTATTTTTGCGGATTTATGGACAGCCTGCAGGATTCACGGTTTCATTTCCCTCCAGCGCTGCTTCAGATATTAGTCGAATCCATGCCACGTCGTTTTGCGGCACTTCTGCGTGCTCGCGGGGGCCCTACACGATGTTAGGCAGGTCCAGCAGTTTCTTTGGCTCTTCAGTGTATACATAAACGACCTTCCACGTAATATTCATCAAGCAGGATTATTTCTTTCTGCAAATAGCAATGCTATTACAATAAATCCAAGCATACACACAGAAACAGAAGAAATGGTAAGTAATGTACTTACATGTATCATTGTCTGGTTTTCTGCGAATGGTCTCGTCCTCAATTAAAAAAAAAAACATTATATTGAGTTCTGCACGTGTGGGTTTATTACACGAATGATAAGTGTAACAAATGTCGAGAAAATAATAAATAGGTCGTGAACTTCAAGATTCTTAGGTGCCCACATTGATTAAAAATTTAAACTGGAAAAGGCACATGTTGGACCTCCTAAATCATGTTATTTCAGCCTTATTTGCACTTAGAATGATTGTAAAGCCTGGGGCGAGACGAATCTATAAGCTGAGATATTTTGCACGCTTTTATTGAATGATTTCATATGAAACGTCGTTATGCGGCAACTCATCTTTAAGGAAGAAGGTTTTCATTGCTGAAACACGTGCTGTAAGAATAACATATGGTGGTCATCCATGATCATCTTGTAGGCATCTTTTTAAGGTGCTGCGAATTCTGTCTACTGCTTCACAGTATGTTTATTCCCTCATGAAGTTCGATGTAACTAGTCCACTGCATTTCAAAAGGAGCATTGACGTACGCAATTACTAGAGGGAATAATGACATTCATTACTCCAGTTAAAATTGTCTTTAGTACAAAAAGGGGTGCATAATGCCAGAACAAAAATTTTTTATCACTTATCCAGTGACATAAAAAGCCTGACGAGCAGGAAAGTAATATTTTAAAACGAACTAAAAAAGGTCCCCTTTGACATCTCCTCCTATTCTGTGGAATTTCTATTATTTTAATATTTAATATATGATGGGTAGGAGTTAAATAAAGGTGTATTAATTTTCAGTGTGGGTGTAAAATGATTCATTCGACAGCAGTACAATATATCGTGCAAACTGTTTCATGGAACATGGAACTAATTACCTTAGACACACTCAACAGCCATCACGTACATACACGATTATTCCTAAGTGGGTATAATTTCTATCCTACAGCAAATTACGAAAATAATTTGACGTAAGGGCGAAATGTTAATCCACGTATCCCACACGCATAGAATTTCTGAGGCGTCAGTCCGGTAGGATTCCGATTTCCGTCAGTATTTGTCACGTAGCTGATGTCCGCGGTCCAAACCTGTAAACCGAAATTTTATTTTGGCAACATACAAAACGTGCAACGTCATAATTCCAGCGCAGTCTGAATCCAGTGCCGATTATGAGTTCCACTGGCGTGTCACCCGCGGAGGGCAACGTATTGTTCCTCTGGAAGGAACAGCGTCATCCAGCGGAAATTAGAACTTCCCAGTACCCGGCGGCTTCTATTCGGCGGTGGTCGAGTTGCAGCCACAGAAAGGTGACGTAAAAGACTGAAAACACGTAGATGAGGTTGGAGGCACGTGTCTACCAAGCTCGAACTTACCGGCCTCTCAAGGAAGGGGGTCACCCTATTATCTGCTACTGTTAGGGAGCAGTCGGGCAGTTAGTGGGACGACCAGTTTTCAGAAATATCACTATGAAGCTCTGATTTACCGTCGCCCGCCGTTTGTTGTATACACCATGTTTTAACAGGCCCAGGTACAAATGGTGCCTAGGAGTTATGTTGGTCTAGTTCATACTTGGTGAAGAAACATACATTACGGACAAAGAAAAAACGACCCACCACGAAGGAATGATCCGAGCGGCACAGAAATCATTAGAAGTAATGTACATGTACAAACATGATTACAAGTATGAAAAATTTGATGATTTATTCAAGAGAAAAGGCTTCGAAACAGAGTTCGCTCAATCAAATGGTTCAAATGGCTCTGAGCACTATGGGACTTAACACCTGAGGTCATCAGTCCCCTAGAACTCAGAACTACTTAAACCTAACTAATCTAAGGACATCACACATATCCATGCCCGAGACAAGATTCGAACCTGCGACCGTGGTGCCACACCGGCCGGCCTTCGCTCAATCACTGACGGCCGTGACCTGAAGTCACAACGTATGGTTCTCCATACTATGACACTGTGAGTTACATTGCGGTGACTGTGTAAAACATTGAAAGAATGGACCCTCTCCACAGGTCGTCCCCACAGATGCCGCCGATGGTCGACTGGGCAGTGCAGAACCACCATTCGTCGATGAGTACAGGTGATTCCCTAATCTGACTGCTTCTACTCTCTCGCCAATGGTGGGAGATAAGAAACAACGTTGGGGGGAGTCCATTACTTGCTCCATCACGGCAGGCGCAGATGTGGTTACTGTGCGCACTACGGGGATCCCCCCACTTGGCGGTCAGACTTTATCAGCCCGAACGTTGACGGCAGGTATGTCTGCTCTTATGTTCCCGTGCAGCCCTACATCGGGTCACTGTCGTAGCCAAGTGACCCACAACTCTGGATATCCTACGATTCGGATAATTGGAAATTTGTGGTAAGATCTGATGGGACCAAACTGCTGAGGACATCGGTCCCTGAGCTACATCTACATACATACTCCGCAATCCACAATACGGTGAGTGGCGGAGGGTGGTACCTCGTATCACAACTAGCATCTTCTCTCCCTGCTCCACTCCCAAACAGAACGAGGGAAAAGTGACTGCCTATATGCTTCTGTACGAGCCCTAATCTCTCTTATCTTATCTTTGTGGTCTTTCCGAAATACAACTTGGCGGCAGTAAAATTGTACTGCAGTCAGCCTCAAATGCTGGTTCTCTAAATTTCCTCAGTAGCGATTCACGTAAAGAACGCCTCCTTTCCTCCAGAGATTCCCACCCGAGTTCCTGAAGCATTTCCACAACTCACGTGTGATGATCAAACCTACCAGTAACAATTCTAGCAGCTCGACTCCTAATTGCTTCTATGTCCTCCCTCAATCCGACCTGATAGGGATCCCAAACGCTCGAGCAGTACTCAAGAATAGGTCGTAATAGTGTTTTATAAGTGGTTTCCTTTACAGATGGACCACATCTTTCCAAAATTCTACCAATGAACCGAAGACAATTATCCGCCTTCCCCACAACTGCCATTACATGCTTGTCCCACTTCATATCGCTCTGCAATGTTACGCCCAAATATTTAATCGACGCGACTTTGTCAACCGCTACACAACTAATGCAGTATTCAAACACTACGGGATTCTTTTTCCTATTCATTTGCATTTACATTTATCTATATTTAGAGCTAGGTGCCATTCTTTGCACCAATCACAAATCCTGTCCAAGTCATCTTGTATCCTCCTACAGTCACTCAACGACGACACCTTCCCGTACACCACAGCATCATCAGCAAACAGCCGCACATTGCTGTCCACCCTATCCAAAAGCCAAGAGATCATTTATGTAGATAGAAGACAACAGCGGACCTACCACACTTCCCTGGGGCACTCCAGATGATACCCTCACCTCCGGTGAACACTCACCACTCACTTACACACTATTTAATCTAACTTAAACTAACTTACGCTAAGGGCGACACCCATAACCGTCGGGGGTAGCAGCGCGGGCCGTGACAAGACGCTTCTGACCTCCTTGGTCTTTCAGGGGATGGGGATGGTGGCGGTTGCAGGATACGCATAATCGTACTTTGACTAACAGAATGTAGCGGGACTACTTCCTGGAGCTTCTTCTAGCGTTCGTCTCAATATCTTATGGTACTCAGACTTCCAAATCTGGTTTACTTACAGTCCTCCGTCTCCCTGCACGTTCTCTGAGAGTACCTGTTTTGGCACAGCTCTGCTGCAACTCGGTCATTTCCCTTTGCTCAGCCGTACACAAAAACCATATCGCCTCCTTCCCGACATGAATATCGAACTATTATGCTGCTTACAGTAACTTGTGTCAATCACATAGCCTGCAGCCTACAAGGAACACACGTCACATAGTCACAGCAAGGGTCATTAGTCCGCACCATCTACTGTGGCAACGATACATTTCCGGATACATATTCATTTGACCTTTTTACTTGTTTTCCAGTCAGGAATCCGTCCCTGCAGTTTGTCGGTTTTATTAATGTTCACGCTGTAAACACTACAATGCTCGGTAACAACTCTAAACTCGAACAACACTAATGCATCACAGAGAAATGCAGCTGTAGTCATCTGCGTGTACGTGTGTCACTGACATACAGTTACATCTAGTGGGTCTTTTTGTATTTTTTAAAAATTATTTCAGGCAGAGTATATTACTTCCATATACACATAGATGTAATTACGGTGACAAAATAAGAGAAACAGTGTTAAATAAAAAATTGTTTCTTTCACATGTTCCTACATACTCCTGAAGCCATTGTGAAGTGCATGGTAGGGTGTATGTCGAAGCAGTATCATCAGTTTTCTTTCCTACTCCATTCGCGGACTGAGCGAGTGAAAATTGCTCTGCATTCACGCTAATCTCTTTTATAAATATATATTTTTTAACCTGAACGTCAGACAGACGTTGATTGTTGCGTAATGGTCGCTCCGTCATGATCGAAAATACGTTCTCTAAATTTATCCAAGCGAGTTTCGTGAGAACGCGTCGCCTTTACATCAAGGATTCCCATCTAACTTCCCCTAGCATTCCTGTTACACTGCCGTATGCACTGTACTGGCTTGTTACGATACTCTCTGTTTGCCTCTAAACTCTGATGTCGTTAGATGCCTTCCGTCATGCCTGATTCATTAAAGCCCCAAAACACTCGGACAGCACTCCGGATCAGGTCGCTGCACCGTCGTGTATGCGGTCTGATTTACGCACGCATGGGGAACATCATCAGTGACGTCTCGGTTTCTGTCCCAGTCCCCACGCACCGGCTACTGCGTACCCTGATACAGGGTCGCGCATAGACGAACGCAGCATAGCGCCAATATTTCTTCTTCTGACTGTCACTGGAGTAAATTTTATATACTGGAAGAATTCTTGCAGTTGCTTCGTAATGTATTACGTCCCTTCTTTGTTTTATGTTACCCACAATAAACACTACAGTGACAAAGTACCCTCGCCATACCTCAACTAACATGACAGTCAACTATGTACATTCTCCGTACAGCGTTAAACACACGATACAGACAGAGCCGGGAGAATGACATTACTGGTAGTGGTGTCATGAGGTGCACTGCGGATCGCTTCATCACTCACCATATTACGTGCACACCACTGTGACACAGTTCTGGCCGCTGTGTAGCGAGCCCAGTTTTCTTTGAAGCCGTCCTGACATATTTCAGAGGATGCGAATTCCCTTGGCCAAGTGGTCGTTCAGTTACACAGCTCTGTAGTTGCAGATCCGGAGTGGCATCACCAGTGGCTGTTTTCATTTTTCTGTTCGTTTTTTCTGACTATATAGTAGGGCGGAGGTTTCGAAAACCAGAAACCTTACAAGCTGGCTACACGAGATAGGAGTCCCTTTAAGTGGAGTTGGCCGTCATAAAAATAATTCTCCACACAAGACTTTTAACAAAATAAGACGTGTCTAGGCAGGTGCGGTTTACCACAGGACGTGTGAATCTTAGTTTCGACGCCTCCGACCAACGTTCGGTTTAAACTTTCATAAACCAGTATTCTGATTGAGTCTTAGTGTTATTTTCCAGCTATATGCAGAGCATTGGATAGGCTCTTTTCAGAATTGTTTCATGGAGCGGAATAGATTTTCTACATTCCTTCACAGATAAGAGTCCTATTTGATCAACATACGGAAATTATTCGAGAGTAGGATGCTTTTTAACATCTTCACTCGGCTTTTACTGGTCAGTGCTAGGAAACATCACCTCCTTTGACGAGCTGCTGTGACGAGAAACAGCAAAGTTACACATCGGCCAGAAGGAGTACACTTCGGCGTAGGCCTTTAAGGAGATATTACATCACTGTAGTATTCGGTGAAGACTTCACTCTCGATTTTAAAGTTAGGACAGGAGAGATACATGATGAGGTGGGGCTTGCTGCCACTACAAGGATGTCGGTACTTACGCAGTAAGTACGAAGAGACGGCTGAAATATCATTTTCCAGCTGCTGTTGCTGCCGCCGACTACCTTATTCACGTTCCATGTGGTTTGGTTAGAAGCGTCACCGTCACACCCGCCGATATTGTTCACACACAGAGCTAACTCATTCCCCTCAGGAGCCAGGTGCGTCATGGTAAAGTCACGCATCTGGCTTCTAGCTCTCATTGCACATTTTGGCAACCTTATGGTGTTCCCTCTTATCTTTCGGTCTACTTACTACTTTTAACTAGCAACTTATGCAGTCACCGGTCATTATTAATGTACCTGTGTTTCATCCTACCCAACCACATGTGCCAAGGTTATGCCTCGCGGTTACAATCATTTGCACATTTGTCAGTGCTTCTTTTTAGTACATCTGTTGGTAAGTCTAATGTTTTAGGATTATAAATCTAAATGTGATAGTGACCATCTGTTTCCATTCATAGCTAGAGGATCCCTCCTCCGATTAATAAATCTATGAGAATGATGTAGTACTAATTTGTTTCACACTTAATTGGTCTACAACGGTTAATATTCATCTAAACAATACGTTGCCTTGCGCGACAGTACCCTCGTTTTAAGTTTATTTGCATCACCATTTTGGCTGGTTGCTCATTTTGTTGGTCACCAGAATTTGGTATTGTGCATCACAGTGATATAGTCCAACTAAAACCGACACTCAAGACTGGCGTAACAGTCAAGTTCAAGCTGGGCTCATGATGTCATTACTTCTGACTGTGGCCAAATCGTGGGTGGTCAGCGCGTTGGATACGCACGGTTACTGCAGCCGGTGGGCCCTCTTTTACACATTGACGCAAATTCGTCGGAATGCAACAGAACGGGCGACAAACGCTGAAAGGGTAATGTCAGATACCTAATGCTGTTTTGTTTAAGATGGATCTGACGAATACTAAATCCTGTAACAAACGCCTTTGTCCTGAAGACCACCAATTGCAGCTGCGTAGGTTTAAATAGACATAAATGCTGTAAATATCTGTATGAAATGCTGCTGCAACTAAGGATGGAAGGGACACATTTCAACTGCTATCTGACGTTGTAAATTGTTGTCACATAGGAAGTTTAATTACGAGGTGGAAGGCTTTAGTGTTTGTGGAGGTATTACACAACATTTTTCGCTCTCTCTCTCTCTCTCTCTCTCTCTCTCTCTCTCTCTCTCAGACACACATACACACACACACACACACACACACACACACACACACACACACACACACACACTTTGTTTAGCTATTTACAAAACAGTGACAATAAAGGTCTAAATTTTTAAATGCAAGACTATTATTTTCTAATACTCTCGTTATGTGTTTAAACGACTGTGTAGGAATCAGTTTAAATCAAACTTCAGTCAGTTCCAGTTAGGGATGTAGAAACTGTCAAAGTTGTAAGGGTGGATGCAACAGAGTGAACGTGAAGTTGCTGGTATCGTGGAGGGACAAGCTCCGTCGCTTTGCTGTTTGTGGCCTTGTTCGGTTAGACTGTAAAGTTCCTCCTTAACGCTGCCGTATACAAGGCAGGACTGAATGCACATGTAAACGAGATTCGGCATGCTTGAGAAACTCATGTGAAATAAACGTGGCATAAACAACCAATGAGTACGCTCACATGTTGCTGAATCTCCGTGAATGCCAGAAGGCTGCAACGTAGCAGCCACGGTTCGTGCTGTTAGTTGTCCTGGTGGCCGAACTCCATCAGCAGTTACTTTCTTATGTGCTGAAGAACGACTTCGAGAAAGAAGTAAATGCAGAATGTGTGCCACACTCAGACGGATACCAACAGAAGTGAGCACGTGATAGTTATTGATTTAGGTACAGTGCACCACGATATGTAAGTTACCTGACGAGAAGTTCTTGCAGTCACTGGTTCCAGCCTTATATCGGCCTGGCGAACTGTACACGGTCACAAGTTTCACCCGTACCACCCATCACTGACACAGCAGCTGCATGAGAAGTGCTTCAGTTCGAAAGTTTCAGGTAATAGGCCTTGAATGACTGCACTCCGGACGTCTCACGATTTGACATGTTCGCCGATGAACCTAATTCAGCACCGGTCGGAGTGGCAGAGCGGTTCTAGGCGCTACAGTCTGGAACTGCGCTGCTGAAACGGTCGCAGGTTCGAATCCTGCCTCGGGCATGGATTTGTGTGATGTCCTTAGGTTAGTTAGGTTTAAGTAGTTCTACGTTCTAGGGGACTGATGACCTCAGAAGTTTAGTCCCATAGTACTCAGAGCCATTTGAGCCTAATTCAGCAAATTATGGTTCACTGAACTGTGATGAAACATTACTGTCCGAAAATGTTGTTAATTAACGTGTGTTATGAAATCGTAAGACATGGAGCCATAATACACTCCTGGAAATGGAAAAAAGAACACATTGACACCGGTGTGTCAGACCCACCATACTTGCTCCGGACACTGCGAGAGGGCTGTACAAGCAATGATCACACGCACGGCACAGCGGACACACCAGGAACCGCGGTGTTGGCCGTCGAATGGCGCTAGCTGCGCAGCATTTGTGCACCGCCGCCAAGAGTGTCAGCCAGTTTGCCGTGGCATACGGAGCTCCATCGCAGTCTTTAACACTGGTAGCATGCCGCGACAGCGTGGACGTGAACCGTATGTGCAGTTGACGGACTTTGAGCGAGGGCGTATAGAGGGCATGCGGGAGGCCGGGTGGACGTACCGCCGAATTGTTCAACACGTGGGGCGTGAGGTCTCCACAGTACATCGATGTTGTCGCCAGTGGTCGGCGGAAGGTGCACGTGCCCGTCGACCTGGGACCGGACCGCAGCGACGCACGGATGCACGCCAAGACCGTAGGATCCTACGCAGTGCCGTAGGGGACCGCACCGCCACTTCCCAGCAAATTAGGGACACTGTTGCTCATGGGGTATCGGCGAGGACCATTCGCAACCGTCTCCATGAAGCTGGGCTAAGGTCCCGCACACCGTTAGGCCGTCTTCCGCTCACGTCCCAACATCGTGCAGCCCGCCTCCAGTTGTGTCGCGACAGGCGTGAATGGAGGGACGAATGGAGACGTGTCGTCTTCAGCGATGAGAGTCGCTTCTGCCTTGGTGCCAATGATGGTCGTATGCGTGTTTGGCGCCGTGCAGGTGAGCGCCACAATCAGGACTGCATACGACCGAGGCACACAGGGCCAACATCCGGCATCATGGTGTGGGGAGCGATCTCCTACACTGGCCGTACACCACTGATGATCGTCGAGGGGACACTGAATAGTGCACGGTACATCCAAACCGTCATCGAACCCATCGTTCTACCATTCCTAGACCGGCAAGGGAACTTGCTGTTCCAACAGGACAATGCACGTCCGCATGTATCCCGTGCCACCCAACGTGCTCTAGAAGGTGTAAGTCAACTACCCTGGCCAGCAAGATCTCCGGATCTGTCCCCCATTGAGCATGTTTGGGACTGGATGAAGCGTCGTCTCACGCGGTCTGCACGTCCAGCACGAACGCTGGTCCAACTGAGGCGCCAGGTGGAAATGGCATGGCAAGCCGTTCCACAGGACTACATCCAGCATCTCTACGATCGTCTCCATGGGAGAATAGGAGCCTGCATTGCTGCGAAAGGTGGATATACACTGTACTAGTGCCGACATTGTGCATGCTCTGTTGCCTGTGTCTATGTGCCTGTGGTTCTGTCAGTGTGATCATGTGATGTATCTGACCCCAGGAATGTGTCAATAAAGTTTCCCCTTCCTGGGACAATGAATTCACGGTGTTCTTATTTCAATTTCCAGGAGTGTAGATTCTTACTGCTTCGCCCGCGCCTTGACAGATGGGATGTACCGAAATATTATTGTCGGCAGTTTAGTTGATCACCTCGAAAATGTTAGTCTAGGCATCTGAGGCTTTATATGGTGGCATGGTTGCAGAACAATGGTCACATAGCCCATATTGGTGCCATGTTGTGCTAGAACTGAAAAACATATTTCCTGGTCGTTAGATTGGAAACCGTGTTCTCTTAGAAGGTCCGCACAGTCGCCCAATTAAACTCCAGAAAGTGTCTTTCAGTGTGGGTATCCACCAACTTGTGGTTACGTCATCGTGTCCACAAGACACAGTTGGTCTTAATACATCAGCTACATAAAAAATTAAATAACGTTATCTTTAAAAATTTTAAAACGCGTTACTGCATCCCACTGAAAAATTGATCAACTTCGTTGATAGTTGCACGTTTACCTACCTGCATAAATATTCCTGTCATTTATTGATTTGTAGTATATATATTTGGTGTGTGTGTGTGCGTGTGTGTGTTATACGCTACGCACTACGGCTCGCTTCCAAACATTTCCACAACTTTGCGTCTCCCAAAGGTAAGGTAAGTGGCCACCACTGGTATACAATTTGTTCACCAAGACGGCAACTTACATTACATTTGCAAAGATGCGGAGCTGCTTCGAAGCGAGTCACATTTTTTAGAGGCTGATAGCTAACATAAATGAGGAAACATTATTTTAAAAGTAAGATTCCCGTCCTGGCCGGTGTGGCCAAGCTGTTCTAGGCGTTTCAGTCCGGAACCGCGCTGCTGAAACAGTCGCAGGTTCGAATCCTGCCACGGGTAGGGATGGGTGTGCTGTCCTTAGCTTAGTTAGGTTTAAGCAGTTCAAAGTCTATGGGACTAATGATCTCAGATGTTAAGTTCCATAGTGTTTAGAACCCTTTGAACCATTTAACATTCTTGTATTATATTATTATATATGTGGTGACTGTATTTTAGGACTAACAGCAGACAACATTTTCAGCCTGCAGTCACAGCGATTCAAGACACAAAGGAATTAAAGACATTAGCTGCCAATGGGCAAGGATTTAAATCAATGGTGAAAGTTGAAAATTTGCGCCTTACTGGAATTCGAACATAGGTCTCGGATACCTGCAGATTCATCCAAAGTCAAGCTCAATGCTGAATAGTCACACAGCATTTTCTTTTTATTTTTTTTTTTTTTCGCTAGCTACTTTCAGTATCACCACCAATGGCAGAAACTTGCGTTTCTAAAGCATGTATAGAACGGGAGATTTGGTCAACGGCTATTTGTAGTTTCTTATTGTCAAGATCTAAAACAAAAACAAGTTGTTTCATATTGTTGTCTATGCATTCTCCCTCCGTGTCAATATTCTTTTATATTGGAGTATGAAAAGCCGGCAGCTTCAGTAGGTAAATCTGTTTACCTGGAAAACGTGCTCGTAACCTTACTCTGCCCTTGAAGTATTTCATTCAATGATGCAATTTAGTTTTCCTTAGCTGAGGAACAACAGGAAAGTTTTTCCGGAAACCACTGTGGTTGGTGTCATGATGGTGTTCGAGATACTCGTCTTGTACTGTTACAGCGACATTCTATGCAAAAAATCTTTGTTTAACTGTTTCTCTCTACAAAAACGAATTGCTCCCATCACTCTTTATTAAACACTCTGTTTTATTCTTCATAATTACGCTTCTTAGATAAGACTGTAACTGTTAGGACGCTAGCAGTAATCACATGTTTACTTAAACTGTGATACAGCATTGTTAGCTACGACCGTGACCGGCGACTGACTGCCGCACCCCGCTCGTTGATGGAGACAGGAAGACTAGTTTTAACATCTCGCAGATAACCGAAGTCTCAAGCGACTGAGCCAGCGGCCAGAATGGACAAGGATGGAAAAGACAATAGATTAGCGTAATCACTTAAAAACTAAATCTAGGTTAGTGGACGAGAATTCGAAACCTACTCCTGCAGTATTCGAATCTGCTCTGTCTTTAACCACAACTGCAACCCACTGGAAGAGTTATCTAAATTGCCTTACTATGAGATGAGCTACACTTGTAATTTTGCTTTTCATGACTCTTCTGTTATGCCGCTGTCGTCTCAAGCCAAGTTTCAATAACAGCGTATTTCCACTAAAGTCGTATTCAGAGACAATGCAGGCTTGCAGCCGGTACTGAGTTATTTTGCTCCAAGATGCTTCGACTAGGCGCCTGCCAATGATTGTGAGGAGTGCCACGGAAAACTGACGAAGACTCTCCTCTCACGCAGTTTGTCAGCGCATTGCGTGTATCCAACCCATCCTTTAAGACGATGTTGAGTGACTGACCCTGACAACTGGCGTGTAGCTCCGTCGCAGGTGGATCTGCGTGGCTCTGGTGGGATGTCCTCAGGTTTGCTGCTCGCCATGATCACCAGTGTACTGTGTCTACATCCACATCTACAGGGTGTTTCTTTCCACCGCGTACAAGCTCTAGGGATTGATCGACGAGAGGATACGAAGTAAAAAAGATCTAGTGAACTCATGTCCGGTAACGCGTCGTTTCTGTGTTGGACACCGTTTACGCAACCACACTTCTTTACAGAGACTGCGGTCTAATACACGCTATACCATGCAGCCGCAGTTACAGTACGCATGGTTTCCTCCTAGAGGGTGGTACTGTTCCACATACGTCATGCCCTAGCACCTTCTCCTGCCGCGGTAATTGGTAATGCTGTGTCCGATTCACTTCTCTTGCTGACTCACGGTGAACAATGGTACCGTATTCGAATCGAGAGCTGGCAGATATGATGTTTACTTACGGAAAGGCAACGGGCGGTGGTTAGCAAGTTTGTATCAGGAGACCTAGCCCAGGCGACAATAACAGCAGTATTCACTGTTTGCAACAGTGTCTCAGACGGTCGTTTCAGGAAGCAGGAAATCATGGAGGACGCATCCGAAATGTTCGGACAACAGACTTGGAGGAAAATGTTATTAACAGTGGTGAAGGCGACCGCGTTGTTGGTACCAACCATTTGTCCCGCCAGTACAGAGTAAGGCAGTCGACCGTGTGGATGATTGTTTCTACCCTTACATCGTGTGCAGCACTTACTAGCGACAGACTTTCAACGTCGGAAACTGTTTGTTATTGGTTTCTTCACCACCGTTCCTGGATTTGTTTCAGTCACAGATGAGGCCACCTTTACGTGGAGCTATAATCTCCAGCCGGCCGAAGTGGCCGTGCGGTTAAAGGCGCTGCAGTCTGGAACCGCAAGACCGCTACGGTCGCAGGTTCGAATCCTGCCGAGGGCATGGATGTTTGTGATGTCCTTAGGTTTAACTAGTTCTAAGTTCTAGGGGACTAATGACCTCAGCAGTTGAGTCCCATAGTGCTCAGAGCCATTTGAACCATATAATCTCCATAGCAGTCATCAGCGGAACAATATGCAGAACCCCCATGGTATGGTGACATCAAATCGTCACTATTGGTGCAGCCGGAATGTATGGACCGGGATAATTGGTGACCTATTTTGGAACAAGCCTTTCTTCCGCGTCACCTAACAGGCCGGAACTATCAGCGTTTCTGGCCGATGACTCTGCCTCCCCTGGTTGAAGAACAGCCATTGATGATTCGAAGAGTTGCATGGCTGCTACATGATGGTGCTCCAGCCCACTTCGCCGTTAACGTCCGGACGCATCTTACTCCTGTCTTGCCAGGTCGATGGATCGTACGACGGGGTCCAGTTGCATGGCCCGCTCGTTCACCGCATCTCAACCCTTGCGAATTCTGGTTATGGGACCATCTCAAAAGTATCGTTCACGCAAAGCCCTTCCAGATGTGGAGACACCGGAGAAGGGTACTCATGCTGCCTTCGACACAGTTCGGATGCAGCCTGGGCGAAGTGAACGTGAGACAGAACATACTACGGCGCTTACATGCATTCGTTGCGGCAAGTGGAAACCATTTTCAAAACATGCTGTAAAGGTGGCTGCATGGTACAGAGCGTATTAGACTGCAATCCCTGCAACAATGTATGACTGAATGTCTCTAGCACGGAAACCATGCATTTCCGAAGTTCATTTGACCTTTTGTATTACGTATTCTCTTGTCGGATCAGTCCCTAGAGTTTGCACACGGTGGAAAAATCACTCTGTTTATCTACATACACAAACCGATAGCCACCTTATGGTGTACTGCGGAGTTATTCCCTTTTCCACTCGCGAATGAAGCGAGGGTGAAACGACTGATATGTGCCTCCCTAACAGCTCTTAGTTCTCTTATATGGTCTTCGCGGTTCTGACGCGAAATGTACGTTGGAAGCATTACAATCATTCTGCAGTCATTCGCAAATTCCGTTTCTGTCAATTTTCTCAAGATTGTTTCGCGAAAAGACAGTCGTCTTTCCTTCATAGATTATTGTTTCACTTCACGAAGCATCTCCGTAATACTCGGGCGTTGATTGAACCTACTGGTAACAAACCTGCTCGCTACAGAATTGCTTTGACGTCTTTCTTTAACTGGACCTTACGGAGTTCCAAACACTCCAGTAGTAATCAGCAGTGGGTCACAAAAGTGTTCTATTCGTGCTCCCTTTGTAGATGGGCTGCACTTTCCTATTACTACTAATGTCTAATAAACCGAAGTCGAATTATCCGCCGTCCCTACTACCATCCTGAAGTACTCGTTCCACTTCATATCGCTTTTCAGCATCACCCCTAGATACTTAAACAACTGTGTCAAGCAGGACACTACTAATACTGTATTCTAACATTAAAGGACTACTTTTCGTATTCATCTGTATTGTATTACACTTTTCTACATTTAGAGCAAACTGCAATTCATCAAACATCACTCATCGATGATTCTTTCCCGTATACTACACCATTATCAGCTAACAGTCGCAGACTGATGTTCAACTCTGTTTGTCAGAGCATTACGTACATAGATAACAAGAACGGCCGTGTCATGCCTCCCTAGGGTATTGCTGACAGCGTCATTGTCCCTGATCGACACTCGCAGTCGTGGGCGACGTATCGTACTATTACTGAAGAAGTCAAGACACTCGTATATAGGGGAAAATATGAATCTACTCCGATCCTCGTTCACAGTCTGCATTGGGTCACAGTCTCAAATACTTTCCCGAAGAATATAAATACGTTACATAATCTCAATAACATGTTCTCGGGTTTCCAACCGCGTCAATTGCTTAAAACTACACGAGCTTTCGGCCAAGCACTCCTTGGCAATTGTCAAGTGTTATGACTGCCAGTGGGCTGTTGGTGCGCTAGATCCCGGCTGTGACGTCACTTGTGCCCGTGACATTGCCATATATGGGTATGATTTGAGTCGGCGTTCGATGTGCCCTCTCCAACCACGCGATCGCTGGATCCCATGCTGCGCTGAGCTGAAAGCCACCGTCTCTATTCAGGGTGTTTGCGGTAATTTTTATTTCAATAGCTTCCTTTACTAAACTGTCCCAGAAGCCGTCAGTGCGAGCCACGACAGAGATATCGTCAAATTTTGTGTGGTGAGGGTTTTCTAACGCATGCTCAGCTAACGCGGATTTCTCTGGATAGCGTAGCAAACACCCTGAATAGAGACGGTGGCTTACAGCTCAGCGCTGCGTAGGATCCAGCGATTCCGCTGTTTAAGAGGGCACATCGAACGCTGACTCAAATCATGCCCATATATGTCAATGTCACGGGCACCAGTGACGTCACAGCCGGTAGCTAGCGTGTATAAGGATGCATTAACAGCCCATTGGCAGTCATAACACTATAATGGCCAAGGAGTGCTTGGCCGAAAGCTCGTGTAGTTTTAAGCAATTGACGCGGCTGGAAACCCGAGAGCATTTTATTCAATGTTATCGCCGTGAGACTCTGCATTCATACACGTTATATAATATGTTTGTAGCCTTTCATCTACACTCCTGGAAATGGAAAAAAGAACACATTGACACCGGTGTGTCAGACCCACCATACTTGCTACGGACACTGCGAGAGGGCTGTACAAGCAATGATCACACGCAAGGCACAGCGGACACACCAGGAACCGCGGTGTTGGCCGTCGAATGGCGCTAGCTGCGCAGCATTTGTGCACCGCCGCCGTCAGTGTCAGCCAGTTTGCCGTGGCATACGGAACTCCATCGCAGTCTTTAACACTGGTAGCATGCCGCGACAGCGTGGACGTGAACCGTATGTGCAGTTGACGGACTTTGAGCGAGGGCGTATAGTGGGCATGCGGGAGGCCGGGTGGACGTACCGCCGAATTGCTCAACGCGTGGGGCGTGAGGTCTCCACAGTACATCGATGTTGTCGCCAGTGGTCGGCGGAAGGTGCACGTGCCCGTCGACCTGGGACCGGACCGCAGCGACGCACGGATGCACGCCAAGACCGTAGGATCCTACGCAGTGCCGTAGGGGACCGCACCGCCACTTCCCAGCAAATTAGGGACACAGTTGCTCCTGGGGTATCGGCGAGGACCATTCGCAACCGTCTCCATGAAGCTGGGCTACGGTCCCGCACACCGTTAGGCCGTCTTCCGCTCACGCCCCAACATCGTGCAGCCCGCCTCCAGTGGTGTCGCGACAGGCGTGAATGGAGGGACGAATGGAGATGTGTCGTCTTCAGCGATGAGAGTCGCTTCTGCCTTGGTGCCAATGATGGTCGTATGCGTGTTTGGCGCCGTGCAGGTGAGCGCCACAATCAGGACTGCATACGACCGAGGCACACAGGACCAACACCCGGCATCATGGTGTGGGGAGCGATCTCCTACACTGGCCGTACACCACTGGTGATCGTCGAGGGGACACTGAATAGTGCACGGTACATCCAAACCGTCATCGAACCCATCGTTCTACCATTCCTAGACCTGCAAGGGAACTTGCTGTTCCAACAGGACAATGCACGTCCGCATGTATCCCGTGCCACCCAACGTACTCTAGAAGGTGTAAGTCAACTACCCTGACCAGCAAGATCTCCGGATCTGTCCCCCATTGAGCATGTTTGGGACTGGATGAAGCGTCGTCTCACGCGGTCTGCACGTCCAGCACGAACGCTGGTCCAACTGAGGCGCCAGGTGGAAATGGCATGGCAAGCCGTTCCACAGGACTACATCCAGCATCTCTACGATCGTCTCCATGGGAGAATAGCAGCCTGCATTGCTGCGAAAGGTTGATATACACTGTACTAGTGCCGACATTGTGCATGCTCTGTTGCCTGTGTCTATGTGCCTGTGGTTCTGTCAGTGTGATCACGTGATGTATCTGACCCCAGGAATGTGTCAATAAAGTTTCCCCTTCCTGGGACACTGAATTCACGGTGTTCTTATTTCAATTTCCAGGAGTGTATGTTTCGTAACACATCGTGAGAGAAAGAAGCAAACTCAGTTTCGCAAGATCGATACTTTACAAGCGCATGCTGATTTGCGGCCTGAAGCTGTTGTGTCGCTAATGAATTTGTTCTATTCGAACTTAGAATAAGTTCAAGAATTCTACATCTCATCTTTGTTAAGGGTATTAATCGATAATTTGGCGGGTCTGTTCTTTTTCCATTCTCATATAGAGGAGCCACCTGCGCCTATTTCTAACCCCTTTGGGCTTTGGACTAGGCGAAAAATTCGCGATGAACGCTGGCTAGTTAAGGGTGCAAGGCCGTAGAATGCCTTCTCTCGTCTTCAATCGGAGAAAATCGGCGAAATGGTCCCGTTACACACACTATCCAGCTAGTACCAGCCATCATAGTGCATGAAATTATATGCCATGTGTATTAGCAAGGATTCTTGACTCATTGAGTCCCAAAATGATGCTGCTGAGGCAAAATTTTTGATTTGTCATACTCCGCTGAATGTCCAGTGTGGACACTGCATTCAGCAGTAGCAGACTCGATTGGTGCAAACGGTGGGTGCAGCTTTGATGTTCGGTGCACGGTTTTCCCACGGTGGGCGTGCTCCAGCCTTCGTAAGACGCACTATACTGGCAGTGAGCTTACGTAAATATTGATGAAGAAGACACTTTACCAAGACCGTTTGCTATTAATGCAAACTATACACACTTTTTGAGAAACTGGTTGCACTCACTAGTACATTTTCAGTCTTTGGAGCCAGCGGAGGATTGAAATTACCTGGAAATGTTTTAAACCGTGTGTCTGACCTGGATTCGAAACAGGAGTTGCGCATTTAGTTTGTTAGGAAGTTTGAAAACCTCACATACTCCTCTGCAGTGAATTATATTCGCTCTGGAATCTCTGTGGTATAATCTGGTAATACCCATATTGTGCGAAAAGTGGTAATTGATAATAAATCATGAGAATTGTGAGTACTCAAAAGGAATCCGTTAAATTTCGGTTGTACGATAACTCACACAAATAGAAACGCTGTAATTTCAACCAAATACCTGGGGATGACAGTTACGAACAAGTTAAGGTGTAACGGTCAAATGGATATTATTATAGGATAGACGAACGAAGGACCATGTTTAATTGCTGGAATACCTAGACGCTGCAAGAAATCTATTAAAAAGACTGCCTACACTAAACTTGTCCGTCCACTGCTAGAGTATTGCTGTTCACTGTGGGTTCCTTACCAGACAGTATAGACAGAGGACCAAAAAAAGTTTAAAGGAAGTCAGAGCGTTTCATATCATCACGAAATAGTGGAGAGAGTGTCACGAATGTGATAGGCGAGTTGGGGTGGCAATCATTAAAACAAAGCTGTTCTTCGTTGCGGTGAGATGTTTTCACGAAATTTTATTCTCCTACTTTCCCCCCGGCTGCCAAAGTGTTTTGGTCACGCCCCCCTGCGTAGGGAGAAATGATCATCGTAATAAAATAAAAGAAATGACAGATCGCACGGAAGGGTTTGTGGTCGGTTTCCCCGCGCGTTGTTCAAGAGTGGAGCAGAAGAGAAGTAGTGCGAAAGCGGTTCGATGTACCTTCTGCCAGGCTCTTAAGTCTGAATTGCGCAGCAGTAATGTGGATGTAGATGTAGATTACGAAAATCGCGCTAAATTCGAGAGTAAGATTAAAGTATCTTGATGAAAACCAGCACAATTTAAAAAATTTAGAAACAGTTGGATTTGTTGCCCTGTATTCAGTTTGCATAGCCAAGCTAAGAGCACTCGAATACTTGCAATACAATTTCGACATCAGTTTATTTTCGATAATAGTTATAAGAGACAGTGGATAGTAGGTTATTACAACAGTTCCCAGTTTGTTCTTTAATGTAACGCCAATATTTGCAGCGAGAGACTTTCAGAAAAACGAAATCTACAAAAAAATATTCTTCAAGCTGCTGAAGTTAGCTGTAAGCGTTAGTTTCCTAGGGCTGCTAGAAGCACCATCTACATTTTGGTATTTTATATTAATAATTATGAAACCTAGTCCCACGCACGAGTTGAAAGAATTCCGTTTTTGATATTTACTGTTTAATGATTAACTTCTGTATTACCAGAGTTATAAAGTTAGTAGCAGACGTTAAACACAAACTATGGTAATAAACATCAAAATTTATTTTGAAATAGGCTGTTGTTTATTTAGCGGAGAAATTCGTTATCCACAGGTGCCTGCTGAAGCTCATTCGGGGTCGTTTTAGGTGTTGGCCAACGGACAATTACATAAGTTACATTTATCGTAATGCCATTCTTCTCTATGTCTTCTGAAAAGATAAATTCAGTGATCGAGATATTTTGATAATTAAAGGGATATTGCGCAAACTCACGAGTAGAAATCAGACGAAGCCATACTTCATCAATGTACAGGCACACCAATTACAATATGTTTATCGTAATAATATTCTTCTCTATATCTCCAGGAAAGACAAACTCACTTGTAATAATTATCTCATGGGAATTTCAGTGATCAAGATATCTAGGTAATTGAAAGGAGATTGCGTAAACTCGGGAGTAGAAATCAGACGAAGCTGTACGTCATACGGCAGAGCGAGAAGGGTCAACCTGCCTGGCGTGCGTGAGTACAGCGTTCCACGTTTTAAAGCCACATAATTGCACTAGAGTTCATTAAGTATAAGAAGCGGGTTTAGTAGGCGTTCCTCCGTTGTGTGTTGTTGGCTAACTGGTAGAGTTTATGGTTCACCACCACAAATATTTTCTTCGTTATTGTCAACCATTTGACAGCAAGCTTCGATAAAAATTTCCATGTTTCTGCAAGCATTACTGTCATCTCCTTAAATTACAAAATCATCGATACTCATATTCGTTCATGGCTTCGCATCAGTCTTATGTCTTGGAATTCAGATAACAGTTCTCTTCGTGGGTGTCTTTTCGCATAAGACTCAGTGTGAGCGTGACGTCTCTGAAAGACTACTCCCTCCCTCCCTTGTTCTCGCTCTCTCTCTCTCTCTCTCTCTCTCTCTCTCTCTCACTGTCTCATTCTATCTCTATTTCCAACTTCAGACCAAGTGCCAGTGTGCTACGGTCAGTCTCCTTGTATACGGTAGGTATAGGCGGCGGGCATACCCTCTCAACGGCCGTCCAACAGCATTTGGACGGCGTCACTGCCTAACAACAATGTTGTTCCTGCGTGGTGGAAAATACTAACAACAAGATGATGGTGTTCCAGTGGGCCTGCCTCTGTCACGTTTCGTAACGTTTCCATGGATTAATTTCAAGAAATTGTACTAAAGTCAGCGCCTCGGTCACCGAAGCACTTCTACAGATTCGTCGAAGAAACATTCGTGTCAACACGGGAGGGACACACTAAACGAATTCCTCGACCACCTTCATTCATCAAAGTATTAAATTTAGCACGGAGGCGGAGAACGACTGACCCCCGTTTCTGGACGTCCACGAACTGAAAGAGCCTGATAGTATTTTGGGACATGAAAACCCAGCCACACAGATGTGTATCTTCCAGCGATTAGCTGCCACCATCTACGATAGCTATTCTGGTTTGCAATGACGCTGGCGCAAAGCACGAAGACAGTCTGTAGTAACAGCATCTTACAGTTTGTGCTGCATCGCCTAAAAAGACTTTTACTTCCAGTGGAATCATAAAATAAGAAATTATGAAGGCGCTGGGTCAACACAGACGTAACAACAGCAGAGAAGCAGCAGACAATTAAACAGAACATTCCGTTCCTGCCATACATGGGCGCAAGAATCCGCCGATCTCTGAGTAGTACCAAGCCGGTTTATTCTCCGCCTGCAAAAACAAGGAACTTTATGGGCACTGCGAAACATACCTTCGGTCTTCGTACACATGATGTTCTTCACGGTACGTGTGAATGAGGAAAATGTTACAACGGACGAATGCATCGCTGTATCTCCCTACTTTACATGGAACATCTTTGAAACGTAAGACCTAGGCTGTATAATGAATCTGCATTGTATCCTGCCCTCTCATAAAAAAACCAACTGCTCAAATAATGGTTTCTAGAGCAGCACTGTCAAGCAGGCAATGGAGATTCGAGTGACGGGAACACCTGTTAACTGAAGTAAGGAGTTTGCTCTCGCAAGGGAACCTCCCCTTCGCACCCCCCTCAGATTTAGTTATAAGTAGGCACAGGGATAGGCCTTGAAAAACTGAACACAGATCAATCGAGAAAACAGGAAGAAGTTGTGTGGAACTATGAAAAAAATAAGCAAAATATACAAACTGAGTAGTCCATGCGCAAGGTATGCAACATCAAGGAAACCGTTGGCTTACGAGCGCCGTGGTCCCGTGGTTAGCGTGAGCAGCTGTGGAACGACAGGTCCTTGGTTCAAATCTCATCTCGGGTGAAAATTTTAATTTTTTATTTTCAGATAATTATCAAAGTTCAGGAACTCACACATAATCAACTTCGCTCTCCAAAATTCCAGGACATGTTCAGATTTGCTTGGACATGTACAGAATTTGACGGTCTACGCACGGAAACATTTGAAAACGTAAAAAACATATGTTTTGACAGAGCACAGGGAAAACTGTGCGACTCTGAAACTGTTGCATTCATTTGATGCAGTTTATGTGACAAACTCTTATGTTTTCATCACTTTTTTGGAGTGATTATCACATCCACAAGAAAACCTAAATCGGGCAAGGTAGAAGAATCTTTTCACCCATTCGCCAAGTGTGCAAGTTAGGTGGGTCAACAACATATTCCTGTCATGTCACGCACATGCCGTCACCAGTGTCGTAAAGAATATATCAGACGTGTTTTCCTTTGGAGGAATCGGTTGACCTATGACCTTGCGATCAAATGTTTTCGGTTGCCATTGGAGGGGCACGTCCTTTCGTCTACTAATCGCACGGTTTTGCGGTGCGGTCGCAAAACACAGACACTAAACTTATTACAGTGAACAGAGACGTCAATGAATGAACGGACAGACCGTAACTTTGCGAAAATAAAGAAAGTAAAATTTTCACTCGAGGGAGGATTCGAACCAAGGACCTTTCGTTCCGCAGTTGCTCACTCTAACCACGAGACCATGGCGCTCATCAGCTAACATTCTCCTTTATGTTGCCTATCTTACATATGGACTACTCAGTTTGTATATTTTGCTTATTTTTTCATAGTTCCACACAACTTCTTCCTGTTTTCTCGATTGATCTGTGTTCAGTTTTGCAAGGCCTATCCACTGTGTCGATTTATAACTAAATCTGAGGGGGGTGCGATGGGGAGGTTCCCTTGTCAGCGAAGCTTGGCAGCCAGCATTTGAGGCAATAAGACAGGAGAGGAACCAGTCTGCGGTGTGCAAGGCTGCGGTGTGTGGCGGTCAGGACTTGCGAGTCACATTAACAACCGACCAATCCGTAGTTAACTGTTGTGAGAGGCCGTTGAGAGATCTGCGCACATGCTTGACACTGGTATCTACCGCATACAGGGTGATTCAGTGACCCCTACCGATAGGTTCTATGCAACCTGCAACGCCTTCAGAAACCATGCCCGGACTTTTCGTTATCTCTCGAACACAAACTATTAGTCCTACAGAACAAATGAAGGGCTTATTTCAATAGTGGTACAAGTCAATTTTTGTTCATTTAGAGATACACAGTCCTAAAGTTAAATGAGCGCTGAAAAATCTACAGTTGGGATACCAGAAATATTCAAGCATATGGCTTCTTGCTAGAGATGAACCTTTCTTTCTGTTTGTTTGGCTCATTAATTTCAGAAGCAGTATTGACAGGAAAGTGGAGGTAATGGACTTATACCACTATTGAAATAAGCTCTTAAATGAACAGGACCTGTTTGTAGGTACGTTAAATTTTGAACTGGAATACGTTTTCAATGGAGGCCACAGGTTTCTAGTTATTCAAGAAAAACATGTTTCAGAGTCAGTTCTGTGTGTTTTTCTTAAATAATTCGAAAACTACAGCGTTTCTCAATACAAAATTTTGAGTACATTAAATTTCGTAAAAAAGAAAAGATCTTTTTGAGCAGGGGCAGCTCGATACCTCATATAAGAAGATGGACTGACACACACCGTCCCTTTGCCAGGTGAGACTAGCCATTCCGAAATGTCGCGCTGACGCTGCTGTCTTAGGCAAAAAGAAAACTGTGTAGGTTCAACGAAACTGACACGCCCTGAAAACCTTCATAGACATAAGAATTTTCTTGGACCAGCAGTCATTCATTCGCGTGGCTGTATCATTACAAACAGAAACCCATTCTCCAGAACACTGTGCTCTCTGACCCACTTGTCTTCGTGTTTTTACCCTTGAGACATGTATCTCCCCATCACTCTATGAGCCATCTGCCGGGTTTGGATCGTTTTACGCATTGGAAGTCCAAGCAACACTGCCACAGGTCACGAAGACCCAACTCTACCGACAGGCCGCCGTGTCATCCTCAGCCCATAGGCGTCACTGGATTAGGTATGGAGGGGCATGTCATCAGCACATCGCTCTTCCAGCCGTATATCAGTTTCCGAGACCGGAGCCGCTACTTCTCAATCAAGTAGCTCCTCAGTTTGCCTCACAAGGGCTGAGTGCCCCCTGCTTGCCAACAGCGCTCGGCAGACCGGATGATCATCCAACCAAGTGCTAACCCAGCCCGACAGCGCTTAACTTCGGTGATCTGATGGGAACCGGTGTTACCATTGTGGCCAGACCGTTGGCACCCAGAAATACTTTTAAGATACTATGTCCGGTTTCTGGGCATTACGTTCGTTTGAGAGAGCGACAGTTAATACAGCATCAGAACAGACAGTAGCAAGTCTTCTAACGATATTTCTGATGCTATATTAAAATAGTCTGTAACTCAACAACAGACACGGAATTCCATCCTGGATAAAAGATCATTAATCATTGCTATCTGAAGACTTTCTCCCATTGCTTTCCTTTGTTTTTAATCTCACCTCATCTTGTATTACTTTGGAAATGTATATTCGTGATGTTACCTGAATTTCTGCTTCAGCTCTTGTGTCGTAGTTGCTGTAGGATCCGACGGTTTAACTGATGAAATGCGATCTCCACCGAACATCAGTTTCGTTTTAGTCTCTTCGTAATCTTATTATATTATTTCCAACGGCCTCACTACCATACTTTCGTATAGCCCTCTCTCACTCTCTCCGAACCGGTGCCTTAAGTTCAGAAAATTCTCTTACATTTCTCTCATCACTTACGCGAAACACTAATTTTCTTTTAAATAGAAGCCTTGGTGCATTTGATATAACTTCAGTCATTCGCACAGGAAAATACGTTACATACACCGATCTTTTGTCAGTTTCTGTATAACACAGAACCTGTGTTATACAGAAACTGACAAAAGATCGGTGTATGATACTGAACACTTGGCTAAATTAATCCCGTTTACTTTCATAATCTTACTTAATTTGCTACAATCCGAGTTCAGGCTTCCATATTTTCTTCCTGCTACCCCATCGGTATCTAATGAGTCTCTGATCGTTTCGAGTGCGATAATGGTTCACGAGCGCTGCATCACGTAGTACGTCTATACCATTCGATAACACACAGTCAATTTTATTGTTCTTCCAGTCAGGCGCTTCAAAGTCCAATTCCTATTACGTTCCTGCTAGATTAAATGTATTTAAGGACTAAAGGTTAATCTTACGTGAAAATTTTGGAATGATAACCTGTATTGCAGAGACTCGACATACACTCCGATTGTAAACGTCGAGACGATATTCGTACCCTTTACAAACCTACTGCAGCGTATCGGGGGTGATTGACGCAGCTTCGATCCCCTGCCATAACTGTGACAAGGAGTGTGACACGGAAGGGACAAATACTTAATCCTCCACACAGACCCAAAAAAAAAAAAAAAAAAAAAAAAAAAAAATCACAAACCGTTAAGCCTCGTTATCGTAGTGACCACACAATGTCACCAGCATCTACACGGCCAAGCCATCATCCAGGCTGATGTTTGTTTAGGTATTCCCGCACAGCGAAACGAAAAAGAGGAGTTACACCATATTCTTATCACATGAAGTCCGTGGAGTCCTCTTGCAATAGCCATAGGAAAGCATGTCAAGAAAGCAAAATGTGTTTGATAATTTTACACATGATTAAAAAAAAGGCTTTAAATATTTTCCCGGCGCAAAAAACAATTGATCTTTGTGAATCTCGCTCGTGTTGGATGAAGAAATGGGGTTTTCTGTTCTCCAAAAACTAATATTGTGCCGATTAACTTTGCCGTTAGTATGAAATGTTGCATCGGCACTACAAATTATACTCTCTGACGTGTCATTGTCAGTGTTCATTCTAGCCAGCTCGATTCAGTGCATGAACAGACTGTAATTTGCAAGCTTTCATGCGCAAGTGTTTACAATTATGCGAACTGGTGTTTGTCGGATATGAAGGTCAGAGCTTGCACGAAGCATTGATTTCTGTGGACTTTGTTGGAATGCTGCTCGAACGTGATCAAAATTTTTCTCCTGTACGGTAGTCAGACCAGGACTTTTGCCTTTGCATATGCAGCCCTTCTCTTCTTCATACTGTTTGTACAGGCATAAATGGAGACTCCACTGGATGTGCAATATCCTCATCAGAGCAAGTGACATACGCAGACTCCGTTACACTCCTCTAAACATACATGTTAACTGTAAATTATGCAACGGAATCGCTATCTTCAAATACCCTAAAACATAGAAAGATAATGTGAAATATCACAATAATCCTACTTTATAACTATGTGTTCCATCAATAGAATAAATCACTGCACTGAAGAGAACTACGTGCATCTTCAAGTCAAAATGCAAATGAAACATAAACCAATTTTTTTATATTAAACACTAACAAAGTATTGGCATTAACATTCTATGAAAAAACAAAGTTAATTGCTGACGTCATCTAACAAGATAGGCAACCGGAGGGTGGCTGCTCTACCGTAGCTGCATATGAAATCATTAACCCGACCCAACGATTAATTTGGTAAATCCAGTGTTCCATTCAATACCACATCGAATGGCACTAAGGCATGAGTCGGATTTAGTGGAGTTGTGGCACCGGTGCGGTAACACCCACGTAATGAGCAGTGATGCTGTAAACTCTTATCAGTCTGCTGTGGCAATGAGTCGGAGGACCATGGTCGTAGTGGAGGATCAGAATCTTGCTCGTCATGACCCCTCCAAGCGCCACGATCTCTTGATCCAGCTACCTGTCTCCATCCACAATCCAACCGAGAGAATCCCTTCCTCTTCCGACATTCCACATATCCTCAGCAAACTGATGAATATACCTCTTATTCCTTGTTCTGAAGGTCTGCCAGCACAGATTTTTTTATGTGAGACGCAAATGTTTTCTCATAACCTTGAATGGTATGTAACATTCTTGGGTATTAATAACCGCGTCATCTGTATTCAGTTCTCTGTCAGTGGATAACTACCGGTTTCGTGGCACTGACAGCCACATCTTCAGGTGAACATATGACTAAAACATTACAGCGGCAAAGCTCGGAAACTTTTTACCCAAATTTCGTTGTCCATCAGAACAAAACACCACTAAGCGGCGTTATGTCGTACAATGAAACAGCCGGATTCCAATATAGTGGATGGGCTGCTTCTCCGGTCTACACGGAATCGCGTACAGGTGCTGCGGTCGCGTGCTCTGAATGCTAAGCTGCGATCACCCCGTTACACACCCAAGGATGCAAATTAGTTCACTGATTACGACTGTAGCCTACTGATATTGTAATCGCAGGAAAATACGTTTTTCGGTCGTGTACTGACGGGCAATGAAATTTGGGTAAAAGGATTCCCAGCTTTTCCGCTCTAATGTTTTAGTCATATGTTAACCTGAAGATGTGGATTTTAGTGCCATGAAACTGGTAGTGATCCAATGATAAAGAACTAAGTACAGCTGAAGTGGTTATTAATACCCAAGATTAATATTCATAGGTGTGGTTGCCCTACCTACACGGTTGTCTGTAGTTATGTAGCGTTTTCTTCCTCCCTTCTATAATACTGTTGCCAAATAGTTCATGATCCATTGTTCCCTACCCACTTGTAAAGCCAACTTGTTCCCTTCCTTGTTTGTAGTCTGAAGTTTCCTCTAAACAGCTTTTGTTAAAACGGTTCATATAAATGACTAATGGACCAGTAGCATTTCGAATTCCCTGCTCCCTTTCCCGTCGATTACAAAGAATTTTTACAACAGTCTGATGTCGTCCTCTGGACAAAAATAGCTGTACAAATTTATTCCACTTCCCCCCTCTGTTCTTTTCTGCTTTACCATTTCTACTACTAGTCCAGCATGTTACTGGGGAGCAACTGGGGAAATGTCAAGTATCAGCTTTCTACTGATATCCACAGTAATAATTCCCTCCGATTTTTTTCTCTTCCCATTACATGAATTACATAACCTGCTTCGATAGAGCACTCACTCTCACAGTCCGTTATTGAGTGTTCGCACAAATAATTTTGGAGTTAAATTTGCTATAATATTTACCTTAACCGCAGCGGCATATGGTACTTACCTGTAATCTATTGTCTTAACTTCATCGCGAATACTTGTCTTCGTCCTATTTAGAATTTCATGAAGTGAAGAAAGAATTCAGTGTATGTTTTTACCTCTCTGGGTAATCGGATCTAAAAGTAAAGCTGAACAACAAATCCGAATAGCTGTATACAGAATTAAATTATATTTCGTCCTTATTCAAGTGAAGTTAACGTTTTCGCAGGTGTATAGACTGGCGGTTATTCTGGACGCACAGTGAGCGATGTCTGCCCTCTTGGCCGCAGTGTGGCTGCTTATATCAGCAGGAGTCGGGCATGGACAATCGACGCCACCCAACATTATTTTCATAATTGCAGATGACTTGGTAAGTCTCCTCTCATGATGAAGGAAGAGCAAAAGTAGCTAAATGAATTCATAGAAATTAGTAATAGAAGCCTTGGTGCATTTGACATAACTTCAGTCATTCGAACAGGAAAATACGTTACATACATCGATCTTTCGTCAGTTTCTGTATAACACACAGTTTCTAAGGTACTGAACACTTGGCTAAATTTAATCCCGTGTACTTTCGTAATCTTACTTAATTTGCTACAATACGACTTCGGGCTTCCATATTTTCTTCCTGCTATCACATCAGCGTCTAACGAGTCTGTGATCCCTTTCAGTCCGATAATGGTTCGCGAGTTCTATGGTACTAGAGGGAACTGTAGGTGGGCAAAACCTGTAGAGGATTGGAATGCATCCAGAGAATAATTGAGGCAGTAGGCTGCAAGTGCTACTCTGAAATGAAGAGGTTGGCACAGGAGAGGAAGTCGTGGCGGGCGACATCAAACCAGTCAGAAAACCGATGACCCCCACCCCCTCAAAAAAAAGAAAGCTGCGTGTCGTATACTGCGATTAGGAAACGTGACATTCATATCAGATAGCCCTTATGGTTTATCTAATAGAAACTTCGGCGTGCTACAGTCACAGAATCACAGTTGCAGCGACAGAAAGTGAATGCATAAGGCAACGATTTACATACACATACAGACAAGCTATGACCCCTTCCCACATGTGTAATGCTTCCGATTTACGGTAACATTAAAGGACAGGCTACTCTGATATATAAAGTGTACGTCTAAGAGAATTGTCACAATATGTTAAACAACACTATCCAGTCACTTTAATGTAGCCATGAAAACCCTGGATAAACACAGTTTGTAGCTCTCATCGCTGAAAGATGTGTAGGAAGAGGATCAGTGAAGATCTGGAAGGAACCTAAAGCGGCAGTTGCGTCTAATGTATGATCACTTAAATTTTTTTACGCAGCAACAGAGACGAATGCTGAATTAACTATGTTTTATGAAGTGTACAGCAAATGTAAGTCCACTAATTGTTCTATATTACATGTAATTTGAAATCTCACGTAGACAAGCTTGGCACCAGAATGAACCACATCAACAGAACATCGGATAACAATGAGCGTCTAAGACTAGTCATGTCCACCACGTACACAATGAAGTACGAGGGTGAGTCAAATGTAAATATTAAATTTGTAATAACAAATCGAAATTCCGCGGCCGTTATCGGGTCAGTTGGTAAGCGTGCTACAAACAGCGTGCAGAATGGCCTGTAGGTGGCAGCATAGTGCAGATGCACACATACCGTCGCAGTATCAGTATAGCGATGGCCGCCCCACTTGCGACTTGGACCAGGAAAGAACAGCGTTTTTTTAATCGGTTTTTGCGTAGTGAAGGTGTGAAACCTATTGAAATTCATCGACGAATGAAGGTAGGTCAGGCACAACGAGTTGTGACTCCACAGAACATTGCAGCAGTTGAAGCCATAGTGAAGGAAAACCGCCGAGTGGCACTGAATGACATTGCAGCATGATTACAGATTAGTCATGGGTCAGCACACCACGTTGTGCATGATGTGCCCCAGATTCACAAAGTGCGTGCAAGATGGGTGTCACGACAGCTGACTCCTGAAATGGGAGAACGACGTGTTGATGCTTATGAAGAACTTCTTCGGCGCTTTAAACGAGAAGGTGATGGCTTCCTTGCAAGAATCGTTACTGGGGACGAAACCTGGGTTCACTTCCACCAACCGGAAACGAAGAGAGCGAGCAAGGAATGACGCCATTCCTCATTACCAAAACCAAAGATGTTTCGAGCAGAACCATCAGCAAGGAAGGTTATGCTGACTCTCTTTTGGGACAAAAAAGGCGTCATTTTGGAGCAGTACATGCCTAGAGGGACCTCTGTCACCAGTGCAACACACACAGATCTCCTACAAAATCATCTGCGGCCTGCAATCAAATCAAAGCCACGTGGATTGCTGGCAGCATGTGTCCTTTTGCAACATGACAAGGCAAGGCCTCACACTTCCCGTACAACAGTTGCATCAATCACAGACCTACATTTTGAGTGTTCCTCATACACCATACTCACCAGACCTTGCCCCAAATGATTTCCATATGTTTGGACCACTCAAAGACACAATGGGAGGAAAGAAGTTCCGTTCTGATGAAGAGGTACGCCACGTGATGCATGAGTGTTTGCGCGGACTATCAAAAGAATTTCTTCTAAATGAATTAATGCAATTTGTAAGCCCTGGAGGACTTGCTTTGAGCGTGGGGGAGATTATGTTGAAAAGTGATACAGTTTTGTACCACTTCTTCACAATAAATAATATTTTAAAAAATATTTAAAGTTTTCATTTGACGCACCATCGTAACAAGCCGATAGTTACTGCAGCTATTTTTACATGTATTTTAAAACGAATACAAATAAATACAATATTGCAGCTATTTTACAGAAGTTTCGAAATGAATCAACACAAAAAGTATTATGCCTAAAACAGATCACTGAATACACTACGTGGATAGAGTAGCTGTGTAATGTGATACTAAGATAAAATTAAGACCAGACGTATCGATATCCTTTTTGGAACAAGTACATGGTCTGCGATATGTCGTTCAAATTTTCCATTGAATTCTTATTTTTCGCATCAGATCATTTCATTTCAAACAGTAGGTCTAAGTACGTAAGTTTTTGAAAATGTTTGTAAATTTCCTGCTCATCTGAAGCATCCGGGCATTATATAAAATTGTATACAGGAACTTCATGATGGTTGTCATCGGGAACTGGTTGTTAAATAACAAATATTTTCAGCACCTCAAGGAGGACATCATGACGTTTTTAATCTCCTAAAAAAACTTCAAACAGTAAGATCATATAAGTATAAAGCGTTTTCTATCTTGTATACCATTACTCTCGTTTCTTGAGAGAATAATTACCACATCAGAAAAACTTGTGTTTCAGGGTTGGAATGATTTGAGTTTCCACGGCTCCGATCAAATCTCGACACCCAACATCGACGCCCTGGCTTACAACGGCATCATACTAAACAGCCACTACGTGATGCCAACATGTACGCCGTCCAGGGCGTCCCTGCTGACAGGGAAATATCCCATACGCTTAGGTGAGGAAAGTATTTTTCTCAAGATCCTAATATATGGAACACGGCGTCTCTGTGTGTTGCCTTAAGGGCAGGAAAATCTTTTCGCGATAACTGAAACGTGACAGACACATCGATGAAACACTGCGCTTGTAAATTATTAGACAGAAAACAGTTGTCCATAATAACATACAGTGTAATATTTATTTAACTATATGAAATAAAGTCGTCTTAACTTCTGACGGTTTGCGTTAGGACGTTCAAACTGTACGGTTGGCTGTGGTTGGCGTTTAGCAACGAAGCTCACTTTCATTTTGTTAGGTTCGTCAATAAGGAAAATTGGCGCATTTGGGGGACTGAGAATCCACATATCGCGAACGAGAAGTCTCTTCACCCTCAACGGGTGACTTTGTGGTGTGCAATGTCCAGTGACGGAATAATCGAAGCGACATTCGTTGACGGCACGTTAACTACCGAACAGTATGTGAAGGTTTTGCAAGATGATTCGATCCCCACCATCCAAAGTGAATCTGATTTCGAGAAGATGTCGTTCATCCAAGACGAAGCTCAACCCCATCGAAACAGGATAGTGTTTGATGTTCTAGAGAAGCACATTGGGGAACACATTCTCGCTCTGGGATACACAGAGGCTACTGGCATGGGCCTCGATTGGCCTCCATATTCTACGCATCTGAACCCATTAGGCTCCTTTTCGTGGGGCTATATTAAAGATAAGTTGTACAGCAATAACTCCAAAACCTTTGCTGAGCTGAAAACAGCTATTCAGGTCATCGACAGCATCGATATTCCGATACTTTAGCAGGTTACGCAGAATTTCACTATTCGTCTGCGCCACATCATCGCCAATGACGGCAGGCACCTCGAACATGTCATAACCTAAATCCGAATATCTCCAGTGATGTTTACATGTGGAGTAAAGTGTGTGCACGCCGTAGTTTGTACCTAATTTACGTTTCTTTTCTTCATATAGTTCAATAATTACTACCCTGTATAGACTGACATGTCTTATTACCGCTATCTCATTAGAACTTCAATGTAAAAGTCGACATAACCTGTAGGATGTTGGGAAAATGTAATACAGTCATAGAGTTTTTTCTGTCTGTGCTGTCCAAAAAGAGATATCGAGAATCATAATCACACGGATCATAGAGCATTCTAGGCTCACTACTTTGAGACGAGGAGCTAATGTTCAGTAACGAATACGTTCTTTCAGTTGACGTAAGTTACACGTAATACAGCTCAGGCTCACGACCCACTTTTAAAAGTCATCACTGCCGCATTCAATACATACATTAAATAGAATAATGAGATTTTGCTCGCACTCTCTCGGTGAAAGAACGCTGTCAGCCATATAACTTTCAGTTTTCACTGCTCTTTCATACACTAACGACTTCACGTAGTTCCATCAGAAACAACACCCCAATAGAATGGTCCACGGTATAAATGTCATCCGCGAAACATGAGCTCCACACTGTAATTCAGTAAATAGGGTGTTTGCCGTTCAGGTCCTCTCGGACATCAGTATCTGATGGGGTAGTGCACGATGCTGTTGAAACCACACTTATCGTTGCCATAATACTGTGGCAGTACAGCATAGATTAACGTTGGCTTAGGAACACCATTCCACTGGTCTATATAATTGAATTAGTATATTTTCTACTAACAAGTTGGTAGAGAATCGTTATTGCTGGTCTAAGAGATGTAGAGCTGAGGCACTTCATAGATGGCTATTACAGCAGTTTAGAACACTGTCATGTTATAAAAGGATTCCACCGTTAAAAATGAAATCTGTGGAAAGTTCAGCAACGTAGTACTTCTTTGGAGAATCCAATTAAGGATTAAACTCCGGTCTCGTAATCAGCTGTCCCCATGTTTGCACACGTTGTCTATAACAGAAACACAAACACTACTGTTCAAGCACTCCCCAAGGTGTATTTTTCGAAATGTACCCGTGGTCTAGGACAGCCGGCACGGTAGCTCAGCGTGTTCGGTCAGAGGGCTAGCTGCCCTCTGTAATAAAAAAACTGAGTTAATGGATCAACAACGAACTGAAACGGGTGTCTTTCGACGTCCGCCCAGAGCAGATACAACGAACAAAAGCGAACAAAATGAGATAAAAAAATAAAAAAAAAATAAAAAAAAAGGGGTAGCGTCTTTCATTCATAATCAAAACGTCTACGGTCCCGGGTTCGAACCCCGCCACTGCCTACATTTTGATAAATAATCAGCATTGGTGGCCGAAGACTTCCGGCATAAGAAGTCAGCCTCATTCTGCCAACGGCCTTGTCAAAGAGGGCGGAGGAGCGGATAGAGGTTCAGGGCACTCTCTTGTCCTAGGGGTGGGAAATTGCGTCTAAGGACGGAAGAATCAGCAATGATCAACGACATGAGGATGCAGAAGGCAATGGAAACCACTGCATTAAAGACACGTGACGGTATCCACAGGACATGTGGCCTGTAATTGAAGAAGTGTCATGATGATCTCTCCATTGGCAAAAGATTCCGGAATAGTCCCCCATTCGGATCTCCGGGAGGGGACTGCCAAGGGGGAGGTTACCATGAGAAAAAGATTGAATAATCAACGAAAGGATAACGTTCTACGAGTCGGGGCGTGGAATGTCAGAAGCTTGAACGTGGTAGGGAAACTAGAAAATCTGAAAAGGGAAATGCAAAGGCTCAATCTAGATATAGTAGGGGTCAGTGAAGTGAAGTGGAAGGAAGACAAGCATTTCTGGTCAGATGAGTATCGGGTAATATCAACAGCAGCATAAAATGGTATAACAGGTGTAGGATTCGTTATGAATAGGAAGGTAGGGCAGAGGGTGTGTTACTGTGAACAGTTCAGTGACCGGGTTGTTCTAATCAGAATCGACAGCAGACCAACACCGACAACGATAGTTCATGTATACATGCCGACGTCGTAAGCTGAAGATGAACAGATAGAGAAAGGTATACTTCAAAAAAGAGACGGCATTGGTCGTATATTTTTTACTATTGCAAAATCGATTTTCTGTCACTGAGTGACCATCTTCAGTGCTATATTGTATAACTTAAATTGGGATGTACTGTTGTCACTAAGCTTACGGCAATCACATAGACTCACTATGTGATTGCCGTAAGCTTAGTGACAACACTGCATCCCAATTTAAGTTATACAATATAGCACTGAAGATGGTCACTCAGTGACAGAAAATCGATTTTGCAATAGTAAAAAATATACGACCAATGCTGTCTCTTTTTTCAAGTATACCTGTTATCTGGTCGTGGTGCACAAGACAACATGGAATCGCCAATCAATAAGATAGAGAAAGTGTATGAGGATATTGAAAGGTAATGCAGTATGTAAAGGGGGACGAAAATCTAATAGTCATGGGCGATTGGAATGCAGTTGTAGGGGAAGAAGAAAAGGTTACAGGAGAATATGGGCTTGGGATAAGGAATGAAAGGGGAGAAAGACTTATTGAGTTCTGTAACAAGTTTCAGCTAGTAATAGCGAATACGCTGCCGCCGTTGGATAAGCAGCTGCAGCAGCAACTCGTATACTCCTAGCTCACTCATTTGTTACATAGTTTAATTCTTAATTTCTTTGCGTGTTTTTGGTACTTGCATTGTCTAATTCATAAATTTCTGGCGTATTATAGTATTTGAGAGTTGTAGCATCGCGTTTTAGTACCTGAATAGTGTAAAATCGCGTAGTCTCCTTTCGCCGCAGAGCAGTGTGTCAGCACTGCGCAAGTAGCAGCAGTACTGCATTTACTAGGCAATCTTGTATTTTAATAACCGTTTAAATTTTGTGTCGATTTGTTTGCGCTCTCTGTAGATTAGTTCAGACGTTCTTTGCACAATTTTTTAGCATGGATAGGGACTGCAACTGCTGTGTTCGGATGCAGGCTGAGTTGGCATACCTTCGCTCCCAGCTTCAGGCAGTGTTGGCTTTGGTCACACAGCTTGAGGCTGTTGCCAATGGGCATCACTGTGGGGTTCCGGATGGGGGTTTGTCGGGGACGGCCAGCTCGTCCCACGCATCCCCCAATCGGGCTACGACTGTGGTTGCCCGGAATACTGCCCGCATTGAGACTGATCCCTCACCTGTGGTAGAGTGGGAGGTCGTCTCAAGGTGTGGCAGGGGGCGAAAGACATTCCGGAGGGCTGAACGGAAGGCCTCTCCGGTTTGTCTGACGAACCGGTTTCAGGCTCTGTCTCAGGCTGATACTGATCTTCGGCCTGACATGGCTGCTTGTCCTGTTTCAGAGGTTGCCCCTCAGTCTGCAAGATCCGGGCGGTCGCAGAGGGTGGGCTTACTGATAGTTGGGAGCTCCAACGTCAGGCGCGTAATGGGGCCCCTTAGGGATATGGCAGCAAGAGAGGGGAAGAAAACCAATGTGCACTCCGTGTGCATACCGGGGGCAGTCATTCCAGATGTGGAAAGGGTCCTTCCGGATGCCATGAAGGGTACAGGGTGCACCCATCTGCAGGTGGTCGCTCATGTCGGCACCAATGATGTGTGTCGCTATGGATCCGAGGAAATCCTCTCTGGCTTCCGGCGGCTATCTGATTTGCTGAAGACTGCCAGTCTCGCTAGCGGGATGAAAGCAGAGCTCACCATCTGCAGCATCGTCGACAGGACTGACTGCGGACCTGTGGTACAGAGCCGAGTGGAGGGTTTGAATCAGAGGCTGAGACGGTTCTGCGACCGTGTGGGCTGCAGATTCCTCGACTTGCGCCATAGGGTGGTCGGGTTTCGGGTTCCGCTGGATAGGTCAGGAGTCCACTACACGCAACAAGCGGCTACACGGGTAGCAGGGGTTGTGTGGCGTGGGCTGGGCGGTTTTTTAGGTTAGATGGCCTTGGGGAAGTACAGAAAGGGCAACAGCCTCAACGGGTGCGGGGCAAAGTCAGGACATGCGGGGACCAAGCAGCAATCGGTATTGTAATTGTAAACTGTCGAAGCTGCGTTGGTAAAGTACCGGAACTTCAAGCGCTGATAGAAAGCACCGAAGCTGAAATCGTTATAGGTACAGAAAGCTGGCTGAAGCCAGAGATAAATTCTGCCGAAATTTTTACAAAGGTACAGACGGTGTTTAGAAAGGATAGACTGCATGCAACCGGTGGTGGAGTGTTCGTCGCTGTTAGTAGTAGCTTATCCTGTAGTGAAGTAGAAGTGGATAGTTCCTGTGAATTATTATGGGTGGAGGTTACACTCAACAACAGAGCTAGGTTAATAATTGGCTCCTTTTACCGACCTCCTGACTCAGCAGCATTAGTAGCAGAACAACTGAGAGAAAATTTGGAATACATTTCACATAAATTTTCTCAGCATGTTATAGTCTTAGGTGGAGATTTCAATTTACCAGATGTAGACTGGGACACTCAGATGTTTAGGACGGGTGGTAGGAACAGAGCATCGAGTGACATTATACTGAGTGCACTATCCGAAAATTACCTCGAGCAATTAAACAGAGAACCGACTCGTGGAGATAACATCTTGGACCTACTGATAACAAACAGACCCGAACTTTTCGACTCTGTATGTACAGAACAGGGAATCAGTTATCATAAGGCCGTTGCAGCATCCCTGAATATGGAAGTTAGTAGGAATATAAAAAAAGGGAGGAAGGTTTATCTGTTTAGCAAGAGTAATAGAAGGCAGATTTCAGACTACCTAACAGATCAAAACGAAAATTTCTGTTCCGACACTGACAATGTTGAGTGTTTATGGGTAGAGTTCAAGGCAATCGTAAAATGCGTTTTAGACAGGTACGTGCCGAGTAAAACTGTGAGGGACGGGAAAAACCCACCGTGGTACAACAACAAAGTTAGGAAACTACTGCGAAGGCAAAGAGAGCTTCACTCCAAAACCTCTCAGACAAACAGAAGCTAAACGATGTCAAAGTTAGCGTAAGGAGTGCTATGCGTGAAGCGTTCAGTGAATTCGAAAGTAAAATTCTATGTACCGACTTGACAGAAAATCCTAGGAAGTTCTGGTCTTACGTTAAATCAGTAAGTGGCTCGAAACAGCATATCCAGACACTCCGGGATGATGATGGCATTGAAACAGAGGATGACACGCGTAAATCTGAAATACTAAACACCTTTTTCCAAAGCTGTTTCACAGAGGAAGACCGCACTGCAGTTCCGTCTCTAAATCCTCGCACAAATGAAAAAATGGCTGACATCGAAATAAGTGTCCAAGGAATAGAAAAGCAACTGGAATCACTCAACAGAGGAAAGTCCACTGGACCTGACGGGATACCAGTTCGACTCTACACAGAGTACGCGAAAGAACTTGTCCCCCTTCTAACAGCCGTGTACCGCAAGTCTCTAGAGGAACGGAGGGCTCCAAATGATTGGAAAAGAGCACAGGTAGTCCCAGTCTTCAAGAAGGGTCGTCGAGCAGATGTGTAAACTATAGACCTATATCTCTGACGTCGATCTGTTGTAGAATTTTAGAACATGTTTTTTGCTCGAGTATCATGTCGTTTTTGGAAACCCAGAATCTGCTATGTAGGAATCAACATGGATTCCGGAAACAGCGATCGTGTGAGACCCAACTCGCTTTATTTGTTCATGAGACCCAGAAAATATTAGATACAGGCTCCCAGGTAGATGCTATTTTTCTTGACTTCCGGAAGGCGTTCGATACAGTTCCGCACTGTCGCCTGATAAACAAAGTAAGAGCCTACGGAATATCAGACCAGCTGTGTGGCTGGATTGAAGAGTTTTTAGCAAACAGAACACAGCATGTTGTTATCAATGGAGAGACGTCTACAGACGTTAAAGTAACCTCTGGCGTGCCACAGGGGAGTGTTATGGGACCATTGCTTTTCGCAATATATATAAATGACCTAGTAGATAGTGTCGGAAGTCCCATGCGGCTTTTCACGGATGATGCTGTAGTGTACAGAGAAGTTGCAGCATTAGAAAATTGTAGCGAAATGCAGGAAGATCTGCAGCGGATAGGCACTTGGTGCAGGGAGTGGCAACTGACCCTTAACATAGGCAAATTTAATGTATTGCGAATACATAGAAAGAAGGATCCTTTATTGTATGATTATATGATAGCGGAACAAACACTGGTAGCAGTTACTTCTGTAAAATATCTGGGAGTATACGTGCGGAACGATTTGAAGTGGAATGATCATATAAAATTAATTGTTGGTAAGGCGAGTACCAGGTTGAGATTCATTGGGAGAGTCCTTAGAAAATGTAGTCCATCAACAAAGGAGGTGGCTTACAAAACACTCGTTCGACCTATACTTGAGTATTGCTCATCAGTGTGGGATTCGTACCAGATCGGGTTGACGGAGGAGATAGAGAAGATCCAAAGAAGAGCGGTGCGTTTCGTCACAGGGTTATTACGTAACCGTGATAGCGTTACGGAGATGTTTAACAAACTCAAGTGGCAGACTCTGCAAGAGAGGCGCTCTGCATCGCGGTGTAGTTTGCTCGCCAGGTTTCGAGAGGGTGCGTTTCTGGATGAGGTATCGAATATATTGCTTCCCTCTACTTATACCTCCCGAGGACATCACGAATGTAAAATTAGAGAGATTAGAGCGCGCACGGAGGCTTTCAGACAGTCGTTCTTCCCGCGAACCATACGCGACTGGAACAGGAAAAGGAGGTAATGACAGTGGCACGTAAAGTGTCCTCCGCCACACACCGCTGGGTGGCTTGCGGAGTATAAATGTAGATGTAGATGTAGATGTAGAGGAGGAGATATAGTTGGAAAAGGTCGGGAGATACGGGAAGATTTCAATTATATTACATCATGGTCAGACAGAGATTCCGAAATCAGATACTGGATTGTAAGGCGTACTCAGATCACAATATAGTAGCGATGGAGAGTAGGCTGAAGTTCAAGACATTAGTCAGGAAGAATCAATACGCAAAGAAGTGGGATACGGAAGTACTAAGGAATGACGAGATACGTTTGAAGTTCTCTAACGCTATAGATACAGCAATAAGGAATAGCGCAGTAGGCAGTACAGTTGAAGAGGAATGGACATCTCCAAAAAGGGCCATCACAGAAGTTGGGAAGGCAAACATAGGTATAAAGAAGGTAGCTGCGAAGAAACCATGGGTAACAGAAGAAATACTTCAGTTGATTGATGAAAGGAGGAAGTACGAACATGTTCCGGGAAAATCAGGAATACAGAAATACAAGTCGCTGAGGAATGAAATAAATAGGAAGTGCAGGGAAGCTAAGACGAAATGGCTACAGGAAAAATGTGAAGACATCGAAAAAGATATGATTGTCGGAAGGACAGACTCAGTATACAGGAAAGTCAAAACAACCTTCGGTGACATTAAAAGCAACGGTGGTAACATTAAGAGTGCAACGGGAATTCCACTGTTAAATGCAGAGGAGAGAGCAGATAGGTGGAAAGAATACATTGAAAGCCTCTATGAGGGTGAAGATTTGTCTGATGTGATAGAAGAAGAAACAGGAGTCGATTTAGAAGAGATAGGGGATCCAGTATTAGAATCGGAATTTAAAAGAGCTTTGGAGGGCTTACGGTCAAATAAGGCAGAAGGGATAGATAACATTCCATCAGAATTTCTAAAATCATTGGGGGAAGTGGCAACAAAACGACTATTCACGTTGGTGTGTAGAATATATGAGTCTGGCGATATACCATCTGACTTTCGGAAAAGCATCATCCACACAATTCCGAAGACGGCAAGAGCTGACAAGTGCGAGAATTATCGCACAATCAGCTTAACAGCTCATGCATCGAAGCTGCTTACAAGAATAATATACAGAAGAATGGAAAAGAAAATTGAGAATGCGCTAGGTGACGATCAGTTTGGCTTTAGGAAAAGTAAAGGGACGAGAGAGGCAGTTCTGACGTTACGGCTAGTAATGGAAGCAAGGCTAAAGAAAAATCAAGACACTTTCATACGATTTGTCGACCTGGAAAAAGCGTTCGACAATATAAAATGGTGCAAGCTCTTCGAGATTCTGATAAATGTAGGGGTAAGCTATAGGGAGAGATGGGTCATATACAATATGTACAACAACCAAGAGGGAATAATAAGAGTGGACGATCAAGAACGAAGTGCTCGTATTAAGAAGGGTGTCAGACAAGGCTGTAGCCTTTCGCCCCTACTCTTCAATCTGTACATCGAGGAAGCAATGACGGAAATAAAAGAAAGGTTCAGGAGTGGAATTAAAATACAAGGTGAAAGGATATCAATGTACGATTCGCTGATGACATTGCTATCCTGAGTGAGAGTGAAGAAGCATTAAATGATCTGCTGAACTGAATGAAGTCTAATCAGTACACAGTATGCTTTGAGAGTAAATCGGAGAAAGACGAAGGTAATGAGAAGCAGTGGAAATGAGAACAGCGAGAAACTTAACATCAGGATTGATGTTCACGAAGTCAATGAAGTTAAGGAATTCTGCTACCTAGGTAGTAAAAAAACCAATGACGGACGGAGCAAGGAGGACATCAAAAGCAGACTCGCTATGGCAGTAAAGGCATTTCTGGCCAGGAGAAGTCTACTAATATCAAATACCGGCCTTAATTTGAGGAAGAAATTTCTGAGGATGTACGTCTGGAGTACAGCATTGTACGGTAGTGTAACATGAAACCGGAACAGAAGAGAATCGAAGCATTTGAGATGTGGTGTTATAGACGAATGTGGAAAATTAGGTGGACTGATAAGGTAAGGAATGAGGAGGTTCTACGCAGAATCGGAGAGGAAAGGAATATGTGGGAAACACTGATAAGGAGAAGGGACAGGATGATAGGACATCTGCTAAGACATGAGGGAATGACTTCCATGGTACTTGAGGGAGCTGTAGAGTGCAAAAACTGTAGAGGAAGACAGAGATTGAAATACGTCAAGCAAATAATTGAGGACGTAGGTTGCAAGTGCTACTCTGAAATGAAGAGGTTAGCACAGGAAAGGAATTCGTGGCGGGCCGCATCAAACCAGTCATTAGACCGATGACAAAAAAAAAAAAAACCTTTTAGAGGCAGAGTGTAGGACGTTTACTGTCGAATCAACTCGCACATGAGCCGTTGCCATCTCCTCAAAATCTTCTGTGTGAACGTTTCTTGGTCCCAAACCTCATCAGCTCTTGAAGAAGTCAGTTTGTCGTAACTTACTGTGGAAGAGCATCCATGGAAAGTAGCTGAACGACAATGAAACCACGAGTAGGTGACAAGGGCTTGGACGTCCACCCCTAATCAGACAAAGTGGATGTCGTATACTTTCCCGTTACGTAGAGCAAGATGGACGTCGATCCGTGGAAGAACTGGCAAGAAAGTACAGTGTTACTGCTGGCACGTTTCGCATCACACCGTTCAGCGGACATTGTAGAACAACTGGCTCCACATCCGGTGACTCATACCATGTTGACTTAACGACATAGTCAATTAAGTTTTCAACGGGCACAGTCTCATCGAGATTGGATCGTGCATCAACTGAAACTTGTCGCCTGACAGTATGAATTACTTTAGTTGCTACACGAGGTCGAAGGTTATGATCCAATGCGCTGTCATCCAGGTGAACAGTTGCTTTAGCCGAGCGGTCTGAGGCGCTGCAGTCATGGACTGTGCGGCTGGTCCCGGCGGAGGTTCGAGTCCTCCCTCGGGCATGAGTGTGTGTGTTTGTCCTTAGGATAATTTAGGTTAAGTAGTGTGTACGCTTAGGGACTGATGACCTTAGCAGTTAAGTCCCATAAGATTTCACACACATTTGAACGGTTGCTCTAGACATTCACCGTGGCACAAACGCATGCCTAATGGGGCAGCGTTATTCACCTGGGCTCCTACGGGAACTATGGTTGTAATCGAAGACACCATGAAAGCTGTGGACCAAGCGTGAACGTTATAACGAACCACATGCATCCTTTCAAGGTTGATGACATCTTACAGCAATATGAGTGACCTCGTCGGAAGGCCGTAACGATGCTTCAGTGGTTTAAGGAGCATGTTAATGATATCACATTGATGTCTTCGGCACCAAATTCACCTGCTCTGAACACAAAGGAACAAATGTAGGGCTCAGTTAGTAGGAAATAGCTCCACGCCTGCAAACCAACGGTCTGCAGTTTACAAGAAATGCGTTCCGCGTGTCACCTTGTGTTACATACTTTCAGAAACCTATCAAGGACTTCTCGAATCCATGATACCCAGAAAAGCAGTCATATTACGTTCCAAAGGTGGACCAACACTGTTTTAAGCAGCTGATCATCACGTTTCGGCTCATTAGTGAATCTACGACAAACGTTAATGTGTTGTTAACAGCTCTAAAATTGACCGTGGGCACATTTATGTCTGTTATGAAGCGTAAGAAGTTTACAAAGCTGTACCTTACACACTTTGTTCATTCAAGAAGTCCTGCCATCTGAAACATTCATTTGCGGCCATCGGTTACTTTTACCACAGTTTTCGGTTAACGCTTCCCTACCGTTTCCATAATTGTGCACCTAAATGTTCGGATATCCATGTAGAAAGAAAAGAGAACGTTCATCGACCAACGACCACTGCCATTAGTTTTCTAACGATTGTTCTCCAGATGTCACTGGAATAACCAAGTGTATCATTGCAGCGATGTTGTCACGGTAAATGTATCGGGTGAAAGTTACTGGTAGGTCAAACAAATATCATGACATTCAATACAACTTCGGGAAGTTAACAAAATTCTAAATACGCTTCGTTGGTATTAACCCGTTCAGGCTCAGAGCACTATGGGACTTAACAGCTGTGGTCATCAGTCCCCTAGAACTTAGAACTACTTAAACCTAACTAACCTAAGGACATCACACACATCCATGCCCGAGGCAGGATTTGAACCTGCGACCGGAGCAGTCGCGCGGTTCCGGACTGCGCGCCTAGAACCGCGAGACCACCGCGGCCGGCAACCCGTTCAGGATCCTACGTCTTCAGCCTATAGGTTTTACGTGGTTAACTTCAAATATTTAACACGTTACCCCATTTGTAAACTAATCTCGCCCCTGGAGCTGGTTTACGCTTTCCGCCCCGAGGTATCATAAGTGATAACTCCAGGTTTTATTTTTTTCTCGGGCGCATACGCAGCTAAACGTTTTCTGACTTGTGGTATCATGTGCATTACGCATTGAACTTGCACGTCTCACGTCTTCATCCTTCTGCCGAGCACCACAAGCCTGTCAGCAGTGACTGTGATTCGGATCGTGCAGCTGCACTGCATGTCTCGGCGAAGGACAAATATCTTTCTAATCATAGGTGTTCTTACATGCTTTAATAATTTATTAAAGCTTTACAAAAATTTCTCAATTAATAGCTAACTATAAGTTAGTGTTGTAACGGACTTATAAGCTTTAAACTTGTGCCACACCTTATGATATCTCAGCCTCAGTTCCCACTTCGCTTACCTCAGTGGTAGTGGGGTTATATTCTTTTAGCTTGTTTACCAGGCTTCATCGCCATGTTCCGAAGAATAGGTCAAAATGCCCAGCAGAAGGCTGCACCTTTGTACGAGGTAGACAGTGCGAAGTGTTCCTTTGCTTCGCTACGACAGGACTTGCTTTACACATTCAACAAAAACTACGAAAAATAATAAATCAGGAGAAGTAATGTTAACTCAGCACTGATCCCTGTGGTAACATCAGGAAGAGCAAAACCACTTTGAAAAAATTTGGTATGGTAGTTTTCTTCAAAGTCATGTCCATTATAATTATCCGGGCTGTTATGCAGTGGTCGGTTGATGAATTCTGTGTCAATTGCCAACGCTTCGTCCCCGTCTGCGGTGGACATCTTCAAGGGGGTCTGTAGCTCGATGGAAGGTCCAACACACCCACTGGTTCGCTACTTTCTTCATGTATTTCGGACTGTTTCCTCACAATTTTTGAAAGATTTGAACCAAGAGTGTATTTTGCCCTATCTTGAAATCTACAACTAAAGTGAATAATATGTGTAACGTACATGACGGTTTTTCTGTAATAAAAAAGAAGCAGGTGCAGAGTTGTGTGTACAATTGTCCTGCTGAAGTCCGGAGTCATCATATACCATCTATAAGAAATTTATTACTCTTTCAACAACTTCATGAGAGTCTTTCATTACTAACTAACACTCACACAAAGCAATTAGCACAGTACCAACATACTTGCACTTTTAATAAGTGCTCGGTAGTGAAGAGGTTATACATGGAAGCTCTTCTGCTAATGGTCTACCATAGACTCCTTTCTGTACCTACTCATTGCAGTACCTTCCATTTCTATTTTATCTGCCCACAATATAGCCTGCATTTTTCGATAGCTTCAAATGCTACCAGTCCCCTCTTCAGATTTCTAAGTTTCAGTCCCCAACTTATTCTTCAGTTACGCATGAATGTCTTACACCATTAAAGCACTTTTGTTGAAGAAAGCGATCTTCACCTTATACAGTTCTGAAATATTCTTTGTGTACCCGACGTGTGTAATGTTGCTTCCTTTTTCTCTGCTTGCACTCCTGCCAAGCAGGTCGTTATTCTACGTCTACCTTTTCATTTCTGCACTCAGGTATGCAGGGAGCACCTCTAAATCCCACCATCAAGGGAGGGCTACCTGAAGGCAAAATCCTGCCGCAGTACCTCAAGGATCTGGGCTACGTAACCAGGGCCATCGGCAAGTGGCACCTGGGCTTCCACAAGAAGGAGCTGACGCCCACATACCGCGGGTTCGACTCGCACCTAGGGTACTGGAACGGCCACGTCGGATATTATGACATCATTTTGGACTATGGAGTAAGTACCTTCTACTAAATTCTTAAGTAACTTTGAAACGTCCCCTTTTATCATTTATACACAACTGTGCTTAACCTGACGCACAATATTTTTAGCGCAACGCAATCTGACTTTCAAGATTCCCTACAAAAGAATGGCCCTGACTAACATTAAACTATACCTTTCACAAATCACTTACCTCACAAAAATCTTCGCTGCTCAAGCTACTGCAATACAGCAAGCGCCACTACTGCCAGCTACATAAAAGATTCAAACTATGGAAGGCACTAACTACTGATAGGGATAGTTAGCAAATGAAACATATTAATAGAGAACAAACAATGTATTTACCTTGATATCATCATATATATAGCAGTTCATGACAAATTACAAAACTCCGCCATCTCTCTCCCCACATCCACCACTGCTGGCGGCTCACCTCCAACTGCCCAACGCTACGCGCTGTTCACAGCCAGCTGCCTAACACTACAATGGCGAGTATTACAACAATGCAAAGCAGCCACAGACTGCACACAGCACAGCCAGTGATTTCCATACAGAGGTGGCGTTACCAAAAAAAACCTAAACAGCCTACTTACATACAAAGAAAACCTAAACAGCCTACTTACAACTTCTTTCATGCACATCCCAGTACCGTACACATAGATGCCACAGTGCAACAAACACTTGAAGACTTTTATAGAGTATTTGTATGTGTATGGTGCACGTGCATATGTACTCAAAAACCCACTACATTTGTCTGACTGCACAGCCCGTTAAAACTATTTCCCTCTCTTCCTGTCCCCTTCTAGAATGAAGCACAGCAAAGAATGCATGTCTGTATACGATAATACTTCTCCCCATTCAATAATTTCCGTAATTTATTCCTTGTTGTCATAGACAGATCACGGTGAGTGATCAGCGATCGTGTAGTCAAAACTGACCGGACATTTCCGTGTAGTTACAACAATTACGTTATGTTGCTTTTATTTCCATGGAGGGTTCTCTGCCAGTCTCTGAAACCAGACACTAATCGTATTCAACTGTTCCTGCGTTTCATAATACACACACACACACACACACACATATATATATACCAGGGTCCCAGTAGGTTCTTCCATTTCTAAAGATCGGGGTTCCGTTATTTGCGGAGAGTGATAATGAACTCAGATTGATGACTTAGCAACCAAAGTCACTTGCTCTAATCTTGATGGAACACCTCTGTGACGTTTCCAAATATACTCCACTACCCCTCCGAAAAAGTCGGTTTAGTAAGTCAATTTCCCCTTTTCCAAATCGTGTCGATGCTACAATGATTCACCATATGTCTCTGATCGGCTTACACAGGTTTCACTAGACCACTGCGCGAAGACACATATCAGTGAACGGAACATCTCTCCAAGTTTCTACTCGTAATCTGAGCTGTGATGTAGTTTCGGTAGGCGGTGGACGTGTCAGAACATTAGGACAAATCGTCCACTCCGTTCTGTAATATGTAATTAGTTCACACTTGCAAATAGGCAGCCCAGTAAACAGACTTCTAAAGGAAGTTGCTGTTACAAATTTCCATGCAGTTAGTGTCAGCGGCTTCAATCAGTTGTATGCATTTATTGACATCCGGCATGTCACAAAAGGTAAGCACCTTTAATGTGAAATAAGAACTTGCACAGTCTATCGTGTGACACTTGTCTGCTTTAGGTATGTCTTGGAGTTGTCACAAATTAACCTCATGAAAACCCGAGAGGCACCTATGAAATGCACTGTATACTAACCTTACAGCGTCAGGTGCCCACACATGACAGTCGCAAACATGACGTTGCTCGGCCCAGTTTCTTTTATTAGGAACGAAAACAGAAACTGAACTGTGGATTTGTGAAAACACAACAGCTTTGAAATTATGAAACTGTTCCTGTACGCTGGGTGGAGATTCTTCACATATCTACAACGCAATTTTATAAACGTCTCTTTGGCAACGCCTCTTCATAGCTCCACAGACGGCTATTGTTTACGCATACAGCTGTTGGCACTTTGCACTTGCAAGCTGTAAAAAGAGCTGACAGGTGCCCGGAATTTGCTTAAGTTGACTCGACTGCAAGAGTGCCTTAGTAGCAAGTAATAAACGTGTTAAAAATTCATGCACGATGCGGGATTCTTCACGCACCTCAGTGTTTATGACACCATATATCTTGCACTACGTCTCGTACGATGATATACTTCGGTAGGTACATTCAGCGGCATATGTGGATACTGTCTCCACAAGTAGTTGCGAATAGAATTAGTAGCAAAGAAGCAATAAATTTAGACGATATGCGCAATACGGCATTTCTTGAAGCGTCTCAGTGTTTATGACGTCATATCTCCCGAGCAATGTGTTTTACCTAGATATGATTTTGCAGGTGTATTCATCGGCATATTTAGATACTGCCTGCTAAATTTATTGCGAACGGGGCTAGTAGGACAGAAGCAACAAACGTAAGCGTAACACATGATGAGGCAGTTTTTCACGCATCTCATTGTTTATGGCGTCATATGTCCTGCAGTATGATAGGTAGAAATGGTTCAAATGGCTCCGAGCACTATGGGACTTAACATCGGAGGTCATCAGTCCCCTAGAACTTAGAACTACTCAAACCTAACTTACCTAAGGACATCACACACATCCATGCCCGAGGCAGGATTCGAACCTGCGACCGTAGCGGACACGCTCTTCCAGACTGAGGCGCCTAGAGCTGCTCGGCCACACCGGCAGGCGATAGGTAGATGTTTATTACCCCCACAGCAATTGTTCCCTGACAGTAAGGCATATACCTACCAGGTCAGTGGAAATCAGTGCGGAGGTTTAGGAGGAGATGTGGAACATATACAGACAAACATATACACACGTACATCCATTCATTTTATACGTATGTATGGTTAATTATGAACGAAAACAAGTAAACACGCAGAAGGCCAGAAAGGAAATAAATGAAACTTTATGACTAGAGCCGGTATGTAATATTTCAGTCATTAAAGACGAGTCAGATTTACAAAAAGAAAAAAAAAAAACCTAGGTAATGTGATCACCCTCATCATTATGACGTTTCACTGCTTCTGCCTTGCATTCATGCACTGTTTGAGGCCATAATGCCATGTTATCCTCTCCCGAAGCTACGTATATCACCCATAACTATGGCAGCTGGTCTTTGACATCCCACATAATGGCGCTGGAAAAGAATTCAAAACTGAACTGGACCCACACGTGCTGCGTGGGGAACAGATCTGGGTATCTGGCTGCCCGCAGAAGTGCCTCAGCATCACGCAAATGTTTCATAGTGACATATACCATATAGGAGGGGCGTTCAATAAGTAACGCAACATTTTTTTTTAGATTAAGTTGGTTTTATCTAGGTTTCCAATCCCCTATCTTTTGGCTGCAAAACCCTATTTTACAACATAATCTCCGTCAAGTACGACAGCTCTACGCCATCTTAGTGGGAAAGACTGAATGCCCAAATGGTACCACTCAACTGGTCGACGTAGGAGCCAAAGTGAATGCTGCATCAGCAACCTCACCATCATCCACGTGCCACCTTCAGTGGGCGAAACAGATGGAAGTCGGATGGTGAGGGCTGTAGGGTGGGCGGGGATGAACCCTCCAACTGAGTTTTCTGAGCTTCTCTGGGATGTGCAGACTTGTGTGAGGCCTTCCATTACTGTAGAGAAGTTCGTTTCCATTCTTGTGTAGACTAACATGTCGAAGTAGTTTGCTGGAGGTAGCTCAGTACACTTCAGACTTGATAGTAGCACCCCGAGGGAGACATGTTACGGAATAAAACCTTCATAGTTCCACAAGACCGTCTTCATGACCTTACTGCTTTGAATCTTTTCTTCGGAGGAGCCAACACGCGCGAGTTCGTATAGGTTTGCGTGACCATGTTGTGGTGATGACAGACGCCTCGCACACGACTCACCGTGCTTTTGGTCACTGCCAGGTCTCCGTAGACATTCTGTAAGCGCCTCTAAGTATCAATGCTCTGGTTTGCCGCCAAAAGAAACTCAGTGACAGCTCTCTGACTCGAACGCACCTCCGTTACAGACGCTATTTTGAAGCTCCACCAGCTATTAGTACTTCATGAAACTGTAAAAGCCGAAGAGGGAGCATTACACGATGTCCCACAAGAAATTCCGCATTTTATCAACCGAAATCGTGTGAGAAAAAAAATTTGTTGCATCGCTTATTGAACGCCCCTAATGTAGGTGAGCATTGTCCTGCTGAAAAATGGCGCGAAAGGATGTGCGTGCTGTACTGTTTTGCCGTCAGAGTTACCCGCCGTGATCTGACGCCTTAACGCGACGTCTCTGCACACTATGACGCCAGAAGTACCGCCGGTGTGCGTCTGAAAAACATTGGAAGAAAGGGACCAGTCTCCAGGTGGCCGCCACATTCGCTGAAGATATCACACACGCTAAACACATCGCGACGCCATTCGTCAGCAATACATGCTTCGCAGTCACGGCATCACTCCAGACACAGCCGCTTACGTCGTGCTGTTAACAGAGGACAACACATGAGAGAATAATGCCCTACTCCACCTGCTGCAAGTTTCCGCCCTGTTGTGTTCCATGACACACAGAAAGTACGCAAATTCCCCTCGATATGCGAAACAAAAAAGTTTCTCATTTTAGACGTGATCCCATAGAAAGTGAGGTAAGTGACATAAATGCTTTCCCACACGAGAATGCGCTTGGTAAAGTAATCCATTCCTGGATTATCTTAACGAAATGGCGCATATGATTTACTCCTACGTCTTGTCTGTGAATCCCTCGCAGATATTGTCCATCGAAGTAGTTCCTGTAGCGTTCTGGGTTCCTTGGAAGATGCAGGCAGGCTACCGGCGATTGTAAGTGGACAAGCGGATAGCTAATTTGCTTAAACTAAGTTCCAGGATGTCATTACGATGCGTTTATTAGCAAACACATTGAAACAGTTACAATTTAATAGTACGAAACTATTCCAACTCAAAAAGTGAATAAATTTCGAGAGCGTTGTAAGAGCGACTCCCGCATAAGAACAGGTTACAGGTACCCCCTATCACCGATTGTTGGGACTTGCGAATCCTCTTATTTACATGTAACTCTTCGTACATCTTCGGTAATCTAACGATATTCCTTTTTCTATTGAATTAACTGGTTTACTGTGTAGCGATATTATGACATAAAAGGCCTGATGACCCGTAGGCTACTCCTAGTATTTGCCACATCATATGTGGACTTCAGTAGCTAATACTTAATGACGGAAATTCTGAGTTTGAAGCCAGAACACTAGTCGTTCCTCTCTGTACTGATTGCCGAGCAACATTACCTTTCAGGGCTCGCGTGCTTGTGCACACTCGCATGATTCACTACCGCGCCATATGGTCCACTCGCCACCATAACCTTCGTGGGAACCAGCTACCTTCTCGCAGCCATTGTATTCTACAGCTCTGCTTCAAGCCTTCGAATTACTTCTTTTATCTGATGAGTTCTAGTAAACGTAAAATTTTGGAAATAAAATACATTTCAAAACAGGAGGAACCTCACACATCTTGCCGCGCGGGATTAGCCGAGCGTCTAAGGCGCTGCAGTCATGGACTTTGCGGCTGGTCCCGGCGGAAGTTCGACTCCTCCCTCGGGAATGGGTGTGTGTGTTTCTCCTTAGGATAATTCAGGTTAAGAAGTGTGTAAGCTTCGGAACTGATGACCTCAGCAGTTAAGTCCCATACGATTTCACACACATTTGAACATTTTTTGAACCTCACACATCTTATTCGGTGATTTCGTTTCAAAATTGCATATTTCTTGAAATAAAATTCCGATTTTGAAAGAAAGGGAGTCATCGAATTATAGGCAATAGGAGTAGACACAAGAAGACAGTAATGAGAAGTAGCAGAAAGGAGTACAATGAGGAACATAATGTCAGTATTGGGGATCACGAATTAGACGATGTTAAGGAACTCTGCTAGCATGGGTAGCAAAATAATGATGCACGGAGCAAGAGGGACATAAAAACAGACTAGCACTGGCAAAAAGGATGTTTCTGGCAAAGATAAGTCTACCAGTATCTAAAATAGGCCTTAAATTGAGGAAGAAATTTCTGATAATGTACGTTCGTTGAATACTTGGGGAAAACCGGAACTCAAGATAATCGGAGCATTTAAGGTGTGGGGCTACAGAAGAGTGTTCTAAGTTAGGTGGACTACTGAGTTAAGGAATGAGGAGGCTCTCCGCGGAATCGGTGAAGAAAGGAATATATGGAGGACACTGACAAGAAGAAGGATAGGATGATAGAATTACTATTACGACACCATGTTACTAGATGGAGCGATAGGCTGTAAAAACTGTAGAGGAAGACATTCAGTGAACAACTGAGAACGTAGTTTACAGTTGCTACTGTTGACTAAAGAGGAGTTTATACAAACATTAAAAGCACGCTGATTTTCAGTGTGTGAGTATCGTCAAATTATTTTCATTCCATTTCGATGCTCTCGTAATATATATACCCATTACTATTTTTAATATGATAAATAATGAATGCAAAATAATAAAGAGAATGCCAAACGTCGCATTCAGCATTAAAGACAATGAACACAAAATTTCAAATATTCTTTTTAACTACAGAATTTAGTGGTAATTATTAGTCACATGTCATTTCGTTACAGTTAATTATATAAACAACACTAAACATTTGACTCACATTTTTGGCGGCTTCGTTAACGCTCTATAGAAATCCATAGCCACATTCTTTAACATTACATAAACACAAATATAAAAACATATGCCTTAATTAGTTACTCGCAATCGCTCCGGGTATTCAATTACGTTAAACACGGGGTAATAATTCTCCTTTTACTCTATAACAACACCTGGTCGTCCACCACAACATTTTCAACAAGCGCTACCGACCCGATGGTAGTTCTTTTATAGTATATGTCACTGAGACATTATGTTCATTTAAACCGTGCTTCACTCGTTTACTGAAACTGTCGATCCTGGATGCTGTAGTCGCAACATACTTCGTCACTGTCAGCCATAATTACGCGGTTTTCAGCCGAATATTTTTTCTTACTGACTGCCACTCTGTTTTTGACTTTCATGTCATGTCATCTTGTTATCATGGCTCCAAATTTCCTGTGGTTCCAGGCGTCATCAGTTTCATTACGGTAGCGTGCAATAAAAAATGGTTCAAATGGCTCTGAGAACTATGGGACTTAACTTCTAAGGTCATCAGTCCCCTAGAACTTAGAACTACTTAAACCCAACTAACCTAAGGACATCACACACATCCATGCCAGAGGCAGGATTAGAACCTGCGACCGTAGCGAACGTGCAATAAACAAACGTATTTCATACACGACATAATACAAAGCTTTCACATTTTCCATACTGATTGCATGTTATTAATTATTTTCTTTCTCTCCCAAATGGCACAGAAATGTTTTTCAACGTCCCGAGTAATTAATTACTGAATTTACTACCTATACACGTTAAATCATATTCACCAGTTAAACTAGTTCATGTAAAACGGAACACACTACAAAGCAATCAAACATAGAATATTTGGCTGCAAACGTCCCTTAACATTACTGGTGTTTGCAGTTTCTATTTGCAAACAGTGGCTCACCCCTTTTACGTCACCTAGGCGTTCGTTTTAGCGTCGATCCTGATATATGGACGCCACCTTCCAGGAATCCATTGGTTCGGGACTGTCCATAGATCCCTTCACTTTAAATACCTCTCCGGACATCACCTTCTGCTCGCTTCCTTATCTACAAGGCCGTTCAACTCAGGGGACATCGCGTATGTAGACACGATGATAAAATAAATTATACATGATTTCTTAACATTAGTTGCCTCTTGCCAGTAGCATCTCCCCACTCTGCTATAGACATTGAGCCCTATTTAGTACATGGTCCTTTAGCCATCGACAATTTATTTCGATCATTTGTTCACAAAAGAAGTGCTGTTTTCATTATCTGGGATTCATGCTAGTCACATACTCATTACGACGGTATTTTTTAACATCGCCTTTTAACGACTGCGATTCAGAGTGCGTCACTTCTACTGCTTTTGAATTGGGTACGTTGCCCATAATTTAGAGGTCTTCAAAATTTCATAACACAGCTTTACCTTGCCCATAATACTAAATGTTTTCTCGTCATTTTCATTAATCTTGTACATTTCTAAAATACATTCTGTTGCTTAGAAAGCCAATTCGTTAATCCTCCTTTCACAGCTTGTAAATTACTTTCACCATATAAGTAACTTAGAGCATCTTCCCGTCACACTCCACCACCTTTGTGATATTTGAATCCACATTCTTATACTTTAAACCCCAATTACTTGCTCCTCCTTTTCCCATGTTGTTAATTATTTTCATTTCCTTTACTTTAACTTTTATTCCACTGGTTGAAACTCTTTGTTTCAGTAATATTATGACGATTCTCTTTTCTTCCCGACGCAATTTCATATTTACTGGTTTCGTATAGAAAACATTGACTAATCATCGTCACAAAGGATCGATTTTGGACTTCTTTACAAGACACTTGGTATTTGCGAACATCGTATTATTTTCTGTACCATAGATCTTAACGGTCACACTATCCTTCTCAAAACTCACGACTTCACCAACTTTTCTATAATAAAACCAATACATCGATCTGATACCAGCATGGAAATAGTTCTCACTACTTTTCCTTTTCAATTATTACCTGTTTCTTTATTCTAACGGCATGTACTACCTCCAATTTATGCAATGGAAAAACTGGCATGCTCTATGTACTTATCATTAGCTCGTAAGATCTTCCTAGTACAATGGCATCTAACCTGCTACAGAGTCCAGTGACCACTATTGTTTCAATACCAAGAACGTCAACACTCACACTAAACTCATAATTCTTCTTATTCTCATCCCTTATTCCTTTCCCATTAAATTACTCATGATTATTACATCACGTATTACAATGAAAATCTGAAGTCCTGTGAAAGTCCTCTTTGTCAAAATCGTTAAATTGTCTCTTACTATCAGAGTGTAAATACTCATCAGAGTTTCTTTGGTCACAGTTATTGTTTTGCATATAGCCGTAAAACATGAAGCCCTTCGTTTCGCACCTATTCTTTTCCTACGGAAATCATCACCAAACCTTTAATGCTATTTCGAGGGAAAGTTTGCCTTTGTTTCCTTTCCCCCATTTTTTTTAATTCCTTCTTACCCTCTTCCATTCGTTGCTTTTTTCTGGCAGATCAATCACCTAACACAAAGCCTCCAAAACATTTCCTATTTTCTTTCTGTGATTCCCAATACGGTGAACGTTTCTCTTACATGGAAATTCACGAAAACAACCTACTTTTAGTGGTGGTTATCTTTGGTGATCTCTTACTTTAGCCCTCCTATTCGATTCTGAATCTAATTGCTTCTTTACGTTTTCAGGAGAGATTTCAGTGTCTACAGTTTAAGATCATAACTGAATGCCAGCAAATTTAACAAGCACCTCCTTTGCATTACTAACATCAAATTTCTTAACAGATTCTACATTAATAGATGGTGTATTTTGGATTGGCTCATCTGTGACTAAGTTTTAATTAGATTCATATTTACTTCAGAATTTATTGTAATATTTAGTATGAACCCAACCTGTTCATTTGGAACTAACTTATTGTTTGCATCGGAGACTGTCCTCCTCCATTCTACAGTCTCATCACTGACAAGAGCTCACAAAACTTTAATCGTATCTTCATTTTCATTCATATTTTTACTAGGTGCCATCTCCTAGTCTCTCTCTTAGTCTTCTCAATGATTTTCCTCATATCTTCAAACTTTTGGTTAGACTTCCTACAAAATTCTTCCATTTTGTTGTTAGTTTCAGCAACTTTAGTCTTCAAGCTGTGCATTATTTCCTTCAATGTCCACTTTTTATTCTGTTATTACGTCCTTATACATGGCGACCAGAATATTTCCTTCAGATACATTGTCTGCAGTGCCCACAGCCCATTGAACCATTTCCTGCTCGTGATTTAACGTTAAATCACTTACATCCCTGAGGTCCCTCACATTGTTCCGATGGATATGAGTTACTGATTTCTGTTGAGCCTATCGCTTCTTGAGCCGTGTTATGCTCCGTGTTTTCTACTTGACTTTTCGGTTTGTAGTACCACTCCTAGGCAGCACAACATTACACATAATTATATATGTTTCAAAACTGTTATTTACTCCTTCTCATATCTTATGTGAATTTTGACTTTCTATAGGTAAGTTTTATTGTTCTCCGGATGACGTAGCCATTTGTACATTTTGCCGATGCTTCGCCAGTGTGTCGAAATCCGGACCTCTGCGCTTCAGGGGCACCCCCTCTCTGCTGCGGTGACAGACGATTCCCGCACGCGCTCTGCATGCATAGATGCCTCCCCCGGGTACGTGACTGCCGTCGCCACGTCTCTTGCCGCTGGCTTCTTTTTTCACCCTCGCAATATCTTCCTGGTGATTGTTCGGTGTATTTCACTCTTGAAATGTTCATCATCCATGGACGCGGTTCAACTTTTCCGAGAAGTGAATTCGTTACTTTCCGCAACACACTTGTCGTACTCCGCGACGCACACAACTGTAACTCGACATTGCTGCCTGAAAGCCACAAATTTCAGTCTTTCTAGTTTACAATACACTTCATGCTTCTATTTTCTACTTAGACAGAAACCTTTTTAAGCTGACTACTTGAATTTTTGTGAGAAAGTAGTCATCTGGCGATATGGTCTTCTTAAAGGGTGATCAAGGTAAATACAATTAACGTAAGAAATTTCCGCAATGAAAAACAAGCTCTTGTGATGTGTTAATAACCATAATTATAATACCTAATCGTTTACGTAACAAAGTACGCAGAAATGGGAATCTGCAGATACTTTTTCATACATATCTTTAGAATCACACTCTCATATTCGTTTTCCGCCTCAGATAGCAAGTTCTTCAGTTTCTGGACGGAAAGCTCAGTAGCATGAGACTTGTGTCTAGCAATGCTATGCAAGGCACCGCCTATTGGAACTGCCTCTACAGGAACTGCGTCATCTTCACTATAACTGTTTCGGTTGTCACGACACTGAGCATCTGCGTTCATTTCCGCGCATCTTCCCAATTATCATCAGTATTGAAGCATCCAATTTCTTCGTTCACTGTAGAAATATCCAATTCAATACTGGCAACATTGCACAGGTGACTGAGGATGTTAATCGATTTATGGCCATGTTTTACTTTCTCCGGCTTTCACATTTTGTGAAGACTGAAAACCAGATTTAATGAAGCATTTTCTAATTGTTTCGTTTCTCACTTCATCTCATGCACTTTTAATCCAGCTGACAGCATCACCTATTGTTACAGACTTAGCTAGGCCATTCACGGATGTGGCGTTGTAAATTTTCACATCTAGGGAATGCAGAATCTTTTTCGGTAATTTAGCTGAAAAGACCGGATCACTCCTTGATCAAGAGGCTGAACACATGATGTTGTGTTCGTAGGAAAAATAAATTTTACATCCGCATTTGATAACCCGCAGCAATGACATGGTGCATTATCTACGAAAAGTACGTTTTTACATTTCTCAATGCTCATTTGTCACACGTCACCCATGCATTTTTATTTCCGTGCCAAGAGACACAACGAAGGAAATGTCATTGTTTAATCACAGTGGACAATTTCCTCTTTGTATCACTAGTCGTTCTTCTTTTCCAATGCAGAGATTAGTACAAACACCCATCGTGAATCTTTGTCTCGCCATTTTGCCGCCTTTGCACTGATCATCCTTAACAGTTGGTGTTTTCTCTGGAATAGATTTAAAAAATAGACCACCTTCATTCCATGTTGTAACTGCCACTATCACAATACCCACATTAAGTCTCGACTCCATGTCGGATACAACATCCTGATTAACGTCTGCACTTTCTCCACAGACTGCTTGAAAAACAATAATGTGTCGAACACGAAGTCGGTCCAACCAGCCGTTACTTGCATTAAAATTTTGGGTTCCAAGATAACGAGCAAATTCAAGAGCTTCCTATTGCAGTATCGGTCTCCTAATAGGCAGTCCTTTGTCACGTGCTCTATTAAGCCACTCTAGAACGGCATTATTTACTTCATTTCATTGAATTTTTGTTGACGTTTTCTTACCATTTCTTAACAGCCGCGATTTGCAATTATATGCTGTATTACATTATTTCCCACAATTTAACTTACCAGCTATTTGACACCTCAATTTTTCGTTTTCAATCTCTCTAATAACAGAATTTTGCTGTTTTAGTGAAAGAAGAAGTAGATTTCTTTTATTTGAAGTAGCCATGACTGTTCACTACAGAGGAAACATCGGAAATATTTGCTATTAGAAATAGAAATGACAATGAAATTTTAGAGATTGTTGTCACATTTTCGACGGGAAACCTTGCGTTAATACAGTATGTTCACGATCGTCTGAAATGGAGGGCATAGTTAGTTAAAGAGTGATCGCTGGTCGAGAGAAGCAGTGGTCATCTCAAAGGGGGTAAATTTTGCATTGGTCGTACGGAAGGTTATTTCCGATCATTAAAAATATGTCCGGTTAGAAAAGGGGTCGGCTTAAACGGGAGGTCTTTCCAGCGATTTTACTGTACTTGATTTCAAATTGCATCCTGCCCTTAAAATATTAGCATTTTCCCGCAAGGTTATTCCCAGTTTTGGGATACCTCATGTCACATTCCGTCGTTGTACTAAAGTGTCGTAATGGTTTCTCAAGTCAGTCACGATTCCGTAGGAAGTGATAGAATTAAAGTACTGATAACTGGTCAAGTCTACCTACCCGAGACTGTAGTGCTTAATCTAACCCTTTCTTGGATTATCTTAGTGAATCACTGTATGTAATTTTCACCTGCCTGTTTTCAGTGAGTCTCTCTTAGATCTTGCCCCTCGAAGCAACTGTTGTAGTGCATTGGATTCTTTAACATGATTCACATGCGTATAGCTAATTTACTTCAAATAAGTCCCCGGATGCCATTACGATGAGCTTAACGAACACCTTAAAACAGTAACGATTTGCTGTTATGAAATAATCCTCTGAAACGATTAATAAAATTCAAGAGCATTGTGAACTGGCTGTAACGTAAGGACAACCTCTCATCTCCGATATTTCCGAGCGGGTGCAAAAACTTGATAGTGGCGCTCGCCCTGCCCCCACCCCCCTCCCTCCGTCAGCCCTTGAGCGTTTGGGACAGGACATTCCTCTATCGCACGTCACTGTATTTCGCTCTGTGGAATTTAAACGTGTGTATTTAGTAGTGGGAGCCATCAAGCCTATACTCAGTACGGTGGAAATTAAAATGTCTTACGGTACCTCTTATAGTCCTAGAAGGCCGGTTTGACATTCTACCCCTCTTCAAAAATGACTCACGATTAATGCTGAATTGGATAATTTGCGCCTGGGAGATTAAGGACTCTTCAGAAAATTTGTACTCCTTGTTGGTTATTAGGTAATAAGTTTCTCTTTTGTGTGACAAAATTAAATATAGGAAACATAAAATCAGTAAAGACAAGAAAGAAGAAAGACAGTATACATTTCTTCAATCCTTAGGTCCCAGTATCTTTTACTCTCTAATGTTGCTACATATTTGCACGGCGTGCTTTCCCTTTATACGAAAGAATCTAGTATCTCAGACTTCGTCAAACGTTTTTCTACATGAAAAATCAAAATGGTGTTGTCTAATGCTGAAAAAGCTGTTAGTACGAATAGTACCCAAGACTCGTGTGTTTTCTTTGTTTTATTACACTGAGATCAAAAGTATCCGGACACCTCAAAAACGTATGTTTTTCATACTAGGTCCATTGTGCTGCCATCTACTGCCAGATACTCCATATCAACGACCTCAGTAGTCATTAGACATCGTGAAAGAGCAGAATGGGGCACTCCGCAGAACACACGGAGTTCGAATGAGGTCAGGTGATTGGGAGTCACTTGTGTCATACGTCTGTACGCGACATTGCCAAACTCCTAAACATCCCTAGGTCCACTCCTTCCGACGTAATAGTGAAGTGGAAACGTGAAGGGACACGTACAGCACAAAAGCGTACAGGACGACCTCGTCTGTTGACTGACAGTGACCGCCGACGGTTGAAAAGGGTCGTAATGTGTAGTAGGCAGATATCTATCCAGACCTTCACACAGGAATTCCAACCTGCATCAGGATCCACTGCAAGTACTCGACACGGTCTAGCACCTGTTCATAATGCACGGCCTGCGGCGGAGTGGTTACAAGACAGTAACATCCCTGTAATGGAGTGGCCTGCAAAATGTCCTGACTCAATCCTATTGAACACCTTTAACATGTTTTGGAATACCGACTTCCTGCCAGGCCTCACCGACCGTTATCGATACCTCTCCTCAGTGCAGCACTGCGTTAAGAATGGACTGCCGTTCCTCAAGAAACCTTCCAGCACCTGACTGAACGTATGGCTGCGAGAGTGGAAGCTGTTGTCAAGGCTAAGGGTGGGCCAACACCATATTGAATTCCAGCGTGTCAGGATACTTTTGATCGCGTAGTATATGTCTATTTTGTCACTGATAAAACGAAATAGGCCTTTCTAACATTGCAGCAACTGCAACACACACCAAATAAGCGAGACTGTTTTTGCACAAATGGTCATGTTTATCTACCTGATCTATATAAGTTCAAATGGGTCTGAGCACTATGCGACGTAAATTCAGAGGTCATCAGTCCCCTAGAACTTAGAACTACATAACCTAACTAACCTAAGGAAATCACACACATCCAAGCCCGAGGCAGGATTCGAACCTGCGACCGTAGCGGGTGCTCGGCTCCAGACTATAGCGCCTAGAACCGCACGGCCACTCCGGCCGGCTCTATATAAGTAACACGACATAATATAATTCACGGGGTACCAATATCAAATGCCTATTAGACCTACTACAAGCAGAAAGTTTTATCCTAGAAATGGTTTCACACTCCAAACATATGCTCCAGTTTCTCGAACATGAGATCCAAAAGTGGTAGTACGAAATTATTATATAAATTAGGAACCTTCATATTCTTCCATATAACTTGTATAATGTCCCCGTCTATTCTCCTTTCTCGTTCTAACAAACGATATTGTCACCACCAATTCTATAACTATTCTTGTCATTGTCAAAGCTTATTGTGCGGTGCCAGAATCAGAGCATCCCTCATTATTCCTCGGTGAAGTTTTATTACGTGTTCATATCACGCCTCTTCCACGCTGTTGCTAGAATAGAATAAAAAGCGGCTGCTAACCGAGAACTGAACTACTGTTATTGTTGCGATCTGGCAAAACTTTTATGTCACAAATTTGTTTTCTTCGGTACAGCGAGAAGATAATGCATTATCTTTCTTATCTCTCATTACTGTTAGTCGTTTATTTCCACTGCGGTAATCTGAATCCATGGATTCGTCAATAATTATAACAACGCTGATCATTCGCTCATCCAGTCAACCACGTAAACAAACACCAATTGGCATTTACCCGTTCAGGTTTATTCGACTCAGCTCGTATAGCACCGTCACCTTTAGCCAGGGGGAAGTTTTTTATATCTAGATGCGACAGGGATTCTCCTGGCAGAGACATCTCGTACAATATGCACGCATCAAAACATCAACTTATGATTCGTTCAGAAAGCAACTAAGAGTGTGTTCAAAACTGTTCAAAAACCAAGTCGGATGCGTGTTAAAGTCATATGAATAATCGATAGAGGAACTTGCGCTGGATGATATGCACTTTGTGAAATAAGGCTTTTTGATGCACGGCCGAATTCTCTTGCATGCTTCATAAAACATCGTAGCTCTTAGTAAATCTTCAGTAATTTAACCGAATTCATTTAGCTACTGAATTGCCTGGCTCACTGCATAGTGATATTATAGTGGTAAGGCGCTGATGACGTGTAGGATGCTGCAGGTATTTGATATGTGAAAAGCGGACTTTAATAACTAATATTCAATAAATGAAATTCCGAGTTTCGCACCAGAACCCATGTGACTCCCATACGTATTGACTGCCGAGCAACATTAGCTGTCAGGGCTCTCGTTCTTCTGTGCATTCCCGTGATTCACTACCGCGTCGTATGGTCCACTGGTCCACTTCCCACCGCCACGTTCGTGGGAACCAGCTTCCCTCACCCTGTCACTCTATTGCTCAGTGCTTCTTAGGGTAGCAAAATACTTCTGATATCTGCTGAGTTCTAGGAAACGTAAAATTTATGAAATACACTCCTGGAAATGGAAAAAAGAACACATTGACACCGGTGTGTCAGACCCACCATACTTGCTCCGGACACTGCGAGAGGGCTGTACAAGCAATGATCACACGCACGGCACAGCGGACACACCAGGAACCGCGGTGTTGGCCGTCGAATGGCGCTAGCTGCGCAGCATTTGTGCACCGCCGCCGTCAGTGTCAGCCAGTTTGCCGCGGCATACGGAGCTCCATCGCAGTCTTTAACACTGGTAGCATGCCGCGACAGCGTGGACGTGAACCGTATGTGCAGTTGACGGACTTTGAGCGAGGGCGTATAGTGGGCATGCGGGAGGCCGGGTGGACGTACCGCCGAATTGCTCAACACGTGGGGCGTGAGGTCTCCACAGTACATCGATGTTGTCGCCAGTGGTCGGCGGAAGGTGCACGTGCCCGTCGACCTGGGACCGGACCGCAGCGACGCACGGATGCACGCCAAGACCGTAGGATCCTACGCAGTGCCGTAGGGGACCGCACCGCCACTTCCCAGCAAATTAGGGACACTGTTGCTCCTGGGGTATCGGCGAGGACCATTCGCAACCGTCTCCATGAAGCTGGGCTACGGTCCCGCACACCGTTAGGCCGTCTTCCGCTCACGCCCCAACATCGTGCAGCCCGCCTCCAGTGGTGTCGCGACAGGCGTGAATGGAGGGACGAATGGAGACGTGTCGTCTTCAGCGATGAGAGTCGCTTCTGCCTTGGTGCCAATGATGGTCGTATGCGTGTTTGGCGCCGTGCAGGTGAGCGCCACAATCAGGACTGCATACGACCGAGGCACACAGGGCCAACACCCGGCATCATGGTGTGGGGAGCGATCTCCTACACTGGCCGTACACCACTGGTGATCGTCGAGGGGACACTGAATAGTGCACGGTACATCCAAACCGTCAACGAACCCATCGTTCTACCATTCCTAGACCGGCAAGGGAACTTGCTGTTCCAACAGGACAATGCACGTCCGCATGTATCCCGAGCCACCCAACGTGCTCTGGAAGGTGTAAGTCAACTACCCTGGCCAGCAAGATCTCCGGATCTGTCCCCCATTGAGCATGTTTGGGACTGGATGAAGCGTCGTCTCACGCGGTCTGCACGTCCAGCGCGAACGCTGGTCCAACTGAGGCGCCAGGTGGAAATGGCATGGCAAGCCGTTCCACAGGACTGCATCCAGCATCTCTACGATCGTCTCCATGGGAGAATAGCAGCCTGCATTGCTGCGAAAGGTGGATATACACTGTACTAGTGCCGACATTGTGCATGCTCTGTTGCCTGTGTCTATGTGCCTGTGGTTCTGTCAGTGTGATCATGTGATGTATCTGACCCCAGGAATGTGTCAATAAAGTTTCCCCTTCCTGGGACAATGAATTCACGGTGTTCTTATTTCAATTTCCAGGAGTGTATAATACACTACAAAGCAAGAGGGATCTCACACATCTTTTTCGGTGAATTCCTTACAAAATTAGAAGAAAATTCCAATTTTGAAAGTAACAAAAGCACGATATAATGGATTATGGTAATAGCATGTACAGTTGATCCTTACTTCATCCTATGCAGCAAACTTAGATTGTTTCCAGTTTCATCATTATCTGCTCTAAACATTTTTTTCATTAAATGATGTCTATCAAGATTTACCAGTAAGAAACAAGTTTTACAAGTTTATACAAATTTGAAAAGCAAAATGATTTGCAGTTTCCTTGCATTTACATAACATTTTCATTCCATTTCCGACGCTTTTGTAATGTCTATAGCTATGCCATCAAATGGGAACAGAAGGTTCCACTTTAAAAATAATTTTTCTTTTTGTAACAGTAAACACAGGCACTCTTTCAGTCGACACTGATCTTCACCTGATAGACGGTATGAGCAATATTTGTTTAGGTCTCACACCAGCTACACGTAGCAAAAACGAAACACCAGAGAAAGTGAAGCATAAGAGAGAGAGAGAGAGAGAGAGAGAGAGAGAGAGAGAGGGGGGGGGGGAGAGAGAGAGAGAGAGGCGATTGCTCAATGTGTGCAGGCAGAAAATCTACGACGGAAGGTCAGTGCTCACTGCTGAAGCGAGTGCAAAACGTGTGTACCATTTTCTGTACACTAGTACTTACAGATATACCACCACGTTTCTGTATCTAAAAAATGTTACGTCGGAGGAACATAACACTTAGTAATTAGTACGCAAAACATTCGTGTGACAAATATTTCATGGAGCGAATCTCTTTGGTCGACATATGAAACAAGAGGTTCTGTACCGAACGAAGCGAAACAGGTTCGTAACTTCGGAAAATCTATATTTTCTCTTGGCATCGCCGGCAATGAGTCTTGGCTAATGTCGTCCAGCAAATGTAGACTAGCTTCCCTCGTACCTATTCTGCCTGATATTGTCTACTTGAATCGTAAGTCCCATGTTCCACCGCTCGTCTCGTTATCTGCGCGCCATTGCCTGTTCGAAGTACAGGAGATGTTGAAAGACTGTTCTCATAAACAAATAATTTGGCGTTTTTTACTGACCTAATACATGACTATAGAAAAAACGGCAAAAATAACATTTACATGCGAATTACCTGTACTACCTGCCAGCTATGTAAGGGCGCTACGTAGTCGCTAATGGAGTACTGTTTTTTTTCTGTTTTACTTTCCCATATAACACCTATCGACGAAGCTAATACGACACTAGACTAATGTGGGACTGCTCTGTCGAATAAGTACGTAAAATTCCGGTTTTAAAAATCAGTTTCTTCCAACGGAAAAAAGACGCTTTGCGTGGCCACTGGTTGTCGCATAAACATTTGATGAGCAGTATTTGTTGGGGTCGACTTCAGCGATGAAATGCAGAAGCAAATTACAGATATCTGCTGAAAGACCTAATAAAATGCGTCTTACAATTCTTAAGAGCGACACTCTGTGTGAATTTTGGCGTGTGTTTTGTACATTTAATCTATTACCACATTTCATTGTGGTAGGCAGGTGCTGCGTTTGATTGCACTGATAGCATCTTATCAACAGCGACATAGCACATTGACTTATTTATGAACTATTTAATCGAATCACTGTCCCGTTTAGATATTCCCTTGACGATTTGTCCGATGTGTACTTAAGGTATCCGGTTATCAAGAAACACAGTGACTGCTGTCTCTGCCTTATCTGCAATCGACTGAAATTCGTGAGCGATAAGATTGGTTGGTTGGTTTGGGGAAGGAGACCAGACAGCGAGGTCATCGGTCTCATCGGATTAGGGAAGGAAGTCGGCCGTGCCCTTTGAAAGGAACCATCCCGGCATTTGCCTGGAGCGATTTGGGGAAATCACGGAAAACCTAAATCAGGATGGCCGGACGGGGGATTGAAACGTCGTCCTCCCGAATGCGAGTCCAGTGTGTAACCACTGCGCCACCTTGAGCGATAAGAGATTAATTAGTTTCTCACTATCTTTTCAAAAGTAGAGGTATTGAGAAACGCGGCTATAATACAAGTTTTATAATTTAAAACAAGCGAAACACTAGTATGGCCTACAGAAGTGTATTTAAAGCAAACCATTACCCGTTAAGGATTTATTAGAAATGAACTTCAAGAGTAACTGGTTTCATTACTTTACCGGGGGGGGGGGGGGGGGGGGGAGGCGTTTTGCTATCGTTATTGGCTTCGTGTAGAGAGGTGTATTTGTTTTATGAATTTCATAGTCAACACCGTTTAGGTTCGAATGTCTCTGACCACTATGGGACTTAACTTCTGAGGTCTGAGGTCATCAGTACCCTAGAACTACTTAAACCTAACTAACCTGAAGACATCACACATTTATGCCCGAGGCAGGATTCGAACCTGCGACCGTAGTGGTCGCGCAGTTCCAGAATGTAGTGCTTAGAACCGCTCGTCCACACCGGTCGTCTCAACACCGTTTTGCGCATGTGTTAACCTTTAAAATGTAGGACGCAAATAAATATATAGCTCCGCAAAGAGGCTATATAGAAAGAAAAACGATTCCCCAGTTGGAGAGCAAGCAGATACTATGAAAGTTTGAAGTATTTTTTCGCATACATGTAATGTTACACCAGTTCATTTGCGTATTTTATCCGATATGAGATGGCGATGGACGGTCGGTGATTGGATAATTGATCATTTATATGGCTGATACAGAGTAGCACCACGCACTTACATTTTTCTGTACTGTTACATGCCTGGAAATTAATTTCAGCTGAACGCTGACAGCACGGAGTGGTGACTGTAACACTTTACCGTGAAAGCGGCGATCAGCATAAGGGAGGAGACGCCGTGTCGTCTTCGACTGGGAGGTACGAGTTCGAATGCACTACAGAAAACAGTGTGGACACAGTGGCTGTACGAGGTTTGTCCGGAAAATACGTATAAAAGTTGAATAATAACTTTATTTTAGAATTATTCAGGTATTACAATATGGTCTCCTTCAAAGTACTCGCCCTGAGACGCGATACACTTCTGCCAACGCCGTTTCCACTGTTGACAACATTGCTGGAAGTCTTCAGTTGTGATGTTGTTCAGTTGCACCATTTTGCATTTCGGAACCATGAAGAAGTCACACGGGGTCAAATCTGGTGAATAAGGCGGGTGGTCTGTCATGGTGATTGAGCTTCGGGGCAAAAACTCGCGCACAACGAGCGACGTGTGAGCGGGCGCATTGTCGTGATGAAGGATCCACCTGCCCCCTTTTGCCAACTCCGGTCGAACTCGGGCCACCCGAGCTCTGAGACGTGTCAGAACTGCAACGTAAAAATTTCCGTTCACTCTCTGGCCGGGAGGGACAAATTCCTTGTGAACAATGCCCCTAGAATCAAAGAAAACAATCAACATTGTCTTCACATTGGACCTTGATTTTCGCGACTTTTTTGTTCTCGGTTCTCCTACTAGTTTCCATTCCTTGCTTTGAGATATGAGCTCCACATCGAATTCGTAAAACCAGGACTCGTCTCCAGTGATGACTCGGTTGAGAAAGTCCCCTCGTTCCTCTGCTTCCAACCAATACTCACAGCACTCAACCCTCTTTGCTTTCTGTTCTGGCGTCAAGAGCTTCGGTACGATTTTCGCACACAATTTCTTCATTTCAAGTTTTTGTGTAAGGATTTCGTGAACGATTGCTTAGGGGATTGACAGTGCGTCAGCAATCATTCTGACTGTCAACCTACGGTCTTTAAGAACACAAGCCCGAATTCGTTCTACATTTGCATCGGAACTCGATGTCGACGGGCGTCCTGGGCGAGGGTGATGGTTCACTTCTTCTCGGCCATCCCGGAACCTTTTTAACCACTTGTTCACGGTTGGTTCCTTCAGAGAACTGTCTCCGTAAACCTGCTTCAAACACTCAAAAATCTCACGGCTATTCTTGCCTAGCTTTGCAAGAAACTTGTTGTTGACGCGCTGTTCCTCAATCAGCTCCATGCCGACGGCAGGTGAAAAAGGGGAACAGTAAACAAGCTGCCGCACACTCCCACCTTCACGCAGAGTGCTCTGAGTCGAACTGAGCGTTCATGGGATTGATTACAGCAGTAGTCCCACCTGGCGGTGACTGCAACTTGTAACATAAAGACATTATTCTACTTTTATACGTATTTTCCGGACAAACCTCGTATAGCCATACGGGATATCTACCTGTGACGAGGCCGGTGCATTGAGGTTAGACGCACTCCTGTCGCTAGACAATAGCCAGAGGCTGACATCAGGGGGAAGAAAGCAATAACATCTTGCAAGTGAAGAAGGCATCCTTTCGATAAGGAGCAATGCGCTGGTGCCACGAACGGCGGATGCGAGTTTGTCTTTCGCAGACCTTCTCACGAGAAAAGGCGAGAGAGCTTCCCGTCAAAAATATGGAAGTGAATCTGATTGGTGATGTCCTTAGTCGGAGGCCGAGTCTTAGAATGTATAAGACAGTGTCCTGTATCGAGTATGAAAACCAGGGGACTGGCTGGGAGTTTCATGACCCGTTTAGTGGGAGAGGCTGCTTTCGTAATGGGTCCAGGGATTCGTTGCAGGCAGACCACACGTAGTTGCCGCGAGCCTTGCAGGAAACCGGCACACTGCGCGTAAGGGACACACCTGCAGGTGTCGAAAGAGGACGTATCGCTGGTAAGGGACTTATAGACTTCGCTGACAAGGGTGTGAGTGAAGAATCTCATTGTCAGAATTGGCAAAGTGTCGACTTCGATACTAGGAGTGAGTTATGTAAGCAGAGGGACGATTCTTTGCTTCTCTGTGGAGTATGCGGCATATTGTAGCGCTTCGTTACGAACGAATAGCTGAGCCCAGTTTCTGATGCAGTTTTATGAGCAAATAGAAATCTCGAAACATTTTCCTTGTCGTACTCGCGTAGTTTCGGCCTGGGGAGTTTTCGGACTGTGCAATACGTCCACTGTGCTGACAGAATTCATAGGTACGCAACGTACACCGATAAGCCAAAACATTACGACCACTGGTCACTGCGACGTTGGATGCCGCCTGGTGGCGTTGCGAGCACGTGACGTGGTAAGCATGTAAAAGGAGCAGACACGGGCGGTGGATCACCGTAGCGAAGATATGGGCTGCAAAGGAGGAAATCCTTTGAGATAAGCGATTTTGACAAAGAGCACATTATTATTACGCCGAGCCTGTGAACGAGCTTTCCTAAAACGGCGAGGTTGGTCGAATTTTCACGTGCTACTGTCGTGAGCGACTACGCAAGGAGACAGAAGGGCAGTGGAACTGCCTCCAGGAGCTAATTTGGTTCGACGTCCTCGACTCTTCACAGAACGTGACGTTCGGAGGATCGTCTGCTCTGTAATTTAGAATAGATGGTGATATTTGGCGGAAGAGCGTAATGCTGGTGCACGCACAAGTGTTTCGTACTACACCGTTCATCGCACCTTCTCGAACATGGAGCTCCGCAGGAGACAACCCATACGTTTTCGTACGTTGACCGAACGACATTGTCAATTACGATTTTAGTTGGCACGGACCCAATATGATTCGACCGTTGATCAATGGAAACGTGTCGGTTCTTCGGGTGAATCACATTTTGCCACATTAAGCCGACGGTCGTCTTCACAAACGCCGTCATCGAAGTGAACGACGGTTCGAAATCCCAGGCTGGTGTGGGCAGTTCTGTGCTATGGGAGACATTCTCCTGTGCTTGCAGGGACCTGTGGTAGTAATCGGAGCTCAGAGCTGCGAACCGCATCGTTTCATGCTTGATGTCTCTACCGACGGCGATGTCACCTTTCGGCAGTGTAATTGTCCGTGTCGCAGAACCAGAACCGTGATGAAGTGGTTTGAGAAGCTTTAAGTGAGCTCAGGCTGATGTCTCGGTGATCAAATTCGCCTGATGTAAATCCTATGGAACCTATCTGCATCGCTATCGTTCACCATCATCGCATACGCGACCAAGCGGACCGTTATTTACACCCATTACGTGACCTGTCCCTAGACGTCTAATGCCACATGCTTCCACAAACCTACTAACAACCTGTTGGATCCCTAATGCACAGTGATGTATTTCGTTCCAAGGAAGGACAAACAATCTATTAAGAAAATGTTCAAATGTGGATGAAATCTTATGGGACTTAACTGATAAGGTCATCAGTCCCTAAGCTTACACACTACTTAACCTAAATTATCCTAAGGACAAACACACACATCCATGCCCGAGGGAGGACTCGAACCTCCACCGGGACAATCTATTAAGAGTAGTTGGTGATAATGTTTCGGCTCATCAGTATACATCTTCTGCACGGTGACCAACTGCACGTCTCCCAGCACTGTAATCGGTGATAAACGCACCGCTGCTCGGCAGATGGGGAAACAGTCACACTAGATGTGCTGAGTTCTATTTGCTTGTTGTCTAAGCTCTTTACTGTGGGTGCCAGTCAGGCTGGAAGTCTTATGGTTCACGGGGCTAATCGATGTCAGCCAAATTAGTGTGAGCGTCTAACACACGAGGGTGCGATTTAGAGGACAATCACAGATGTTCTCCAAATCTCAAAGCTAGATTACGATTTAACATTCTGTACCTGTTTTATACATTTATATCATTCCTCTATTGTTTGAAAATAAATAATTTTACGGTATCTAGTTGTATTATCCTGATAGGATATCTATTCGACATTATAGATTTACTAACTAACTTAGAATAGAATATCATTACGTCTAGGTATCACATCTAATGTATTCCTCTAGGTGTAGTTTTTCAATACAGGGCGCGATATTTCCGTTGCGGACACAACATTGGCAGCCACTCATACACGCGGTATATATACACTATAACCCTGGGGTTCACACTGTAAAAAATCCGCAATTGGTAATGGTTAGTTTTAAGTAAACGTTTGTAAATCACACTTGTGGCTGAGTGGTGTTTAAATTATAAATCTTATAGTTAGTTTCTTACGATCAATGCCGTGTAATCTCTTTTGACTCCGACAGGGAAGGTATTCAGAATTCGGTTTTAAAGTAACGAAACGTGAGTACCAAATATGTCCACTAACTCTATAGAATATTGATGTCAGTTTGATTGTTTTGTAATTACCTTGCGATCCCTCGTTAAGGAATGGAAGAGCCAGATTATTTTCCCCTCCATGCAGGGCACTCTATTATTCTAACGACACACTACAGACTGCTGCTCGAAGACGGGCAAATCCTTCCGCATATTCGCTGTTGAATCCAACAGCAAATCAATGGGGAAATTCAGCTGTCATTCGTCTTTAGTTGTTTTTGACCCCCACATCCGTTCTACAGTTCAAAGTAGAGACAAAATTCTTTGTGAAAAGAAACAGCCTCACCATAAATGTTATTTTTATTACAAATAATGCGTTCCGATTGGTTAAGTCTTGATCAGATTTTATCAAAAACCAGAAAAAGAAGGCCAATGTCATACAAAAATATAGTTCTTGGACATAATTCCAGTCTGCTCTAAACTTATTATGGTTATTGTTATTATTTCCAAAAGCGAGGAAAGAAGTAAACACGAAACGCTATCAAAAGCGTTTCATATTACCGGATGAAGAGACGATTCGTCAGAACTGAAGGGGAATAAATCATCTAAAAGACATTTCTGCCGGACTAGATCTGTAGTGTTAGCAGTTAGCCAACACTACGCACACTACTTGGTTGAGGAGGCCGAATGCACGCGTTAACTCACGCAGGCTGGCGTGAGGTCTGAAACAGGATACGTAATGAATGCTATAAAGAAAAGTACGTAGCTGCTGGAATACTTAACTTTAATCCATCATTGTTGTACATCGCTCTTGACGATACAAGTGAGATTCTGTAGATACATGCAATGTAATGCTAATGGCGCCTTGCTAGGTCGTAGCCATTGACTTAGCTGAAGGCTATTCTAACTATCTGCTCTGCAAATGAGCGAGGCTTCGTCAGTGTGCATCGCTAGCTAAGTCGTCCGTACAACTGGGGAGAGTGCTAGTCCGTCTCTCGAAACCTGCCGTGTGGTGGCGCTCGGTCTGCGATCACTGACAGTGGCGACACGCGGGTCCGACATGTACTAATGGACCGCGGCCGATTTAAAGCTACCACCTAGCAAGTGTGGTGTCTGGTGGTGACACCACAAGATCGACTGAAACAAAACAATAAGTCAGACGGTAATAGTAATAACCCGGAATAAATATATAAAAGTAAGACACAGGTCTTTACAAAACGGTCAATATGACCGAGTATTACCTTGGAAATCGTGACGACCACCGAACGAAGCGCAGCATAGAGGCAGACGTACGTTGTATGAGTCTGAAAGTCAGTTAAGTAAACCGCCTAAAAAGTGGCCACATTGGACCTAGAGTACGCAACAAACACACGTGCACCGTGATAGTAGGGTGGATCGACCACAGAGGGCGCAACTGTCGGAAAATCTTCGACTATCAAGGAAACATTCCCAAGTCAATGAACGATCTTGATGAAACTTGGTGGTTGTGTAGAGAGGGCAAAATAATTCAATACGTGTTGTTTTTTTTAGTGCCCAATTTAACTTTTAAGGGATAAAACACTCCAAAAAGTAATTTGGCGTAATAGGTTTGGAGTGAATATTTTCGAAAGGATGGTATACAGAAAGAGGTTCACATATCAGTATTGATATGTAATAAAATTTCTTGAAAACTGATAGTCAAATGTATTAACTTCAAATTTTGCAAAGTATCCCACCACCATTATTTAATTTTGAGGAAAGAAAAATTTTGTTGGAAAATAAATTAAAGAAGCTTTCAAGCTACGTACACCCATGTGCAATAAAGCTGGTTTCTGAAATACCGTTTTTGGAAAATAAGCCGTACACAATGTGCTGTCAGAGTATTTTCAACATACCTAATTAAAATATCCAAACATTCATTGTTAGTCTAGTTATTTGTTATAGTTATATTTGTTTTATGTTTAAAATTGTTATTTTAAGTTTTACATTTATTTTTGTGTGTTTATAGGTTTACCGTTTCACAGACGTGTATTTTGTTTGAAAATGATAAGTATTATGACACAAAATCATTACAATAATGATCATCTGTAAATACATGCTTAAGACACAACGTTCTATGACGTCATGCACATAAAGGGAACGAAAGATCTTCACATAATATGCACAATAGTGAACACAACGTGAAACAAATTCAGGAGGATTTCAAATATATTTAAATGATGACCAACTGACAACCTCAGCTGCTGATAGGTGTTGTTGTTATACCTCGATGTGGACAGCTGAAAATGTGTGCCCCGACCGGGACTCGAACCCGGGATCTCCTGCTTACATGGTCATCAACAATAACTGTTCTTTCGAGAACAAGTTACTGTCTTTGTCAAATATATTTATTCATGACATTTGTTCGAGGAGCGCAAGTTCCACTCGCATGTCGACTACAGAAACTGGAAGTCGCGTATTTTTTTCGTCTACTTTGGATCAACCAACACGGGAAGCAGGAAGATGAGGTAAGAAGACGGATTTCGTTAGGCCGAGTGGTCATGAAGCAGATCACAAAGATATGGCAGAACAAAGCGACAACGAACACCACGAAGTTCAGGCTTTCTGAAACGCTCTTGCTTCTGTGTTCTTTTATGGATGCAAAACATGGACCCTTAAGGCCAAAGACAAGCGCCGTGTACATGTATTTGAGCTTTGGTGCTGGTACAGGATGCTACGCATGAAACGGACCAAAAGAAGAACAAACGTGCGCATTATGAAGCAACGCAGTATCTCCAGCAGCCTTTCTTCTCGACTCAACCAAAAAATTCTCCATTTCATTCACCATATTGTGAGAAGAGATGCACAAAATCTAGAAGAAGATCGAGGGCAAGAGACCAAGAAGAAGAGCAGCGAGCAGGTGGAAGGATCTAATCAAGAAGATCTTGCGTCGAGCTCTTCAGCAGGCTGTAAGAGAAGCAGGTAACCGTCCGGGACGGAGACGCTTTGTTCATGGTGTCACGACACTCAGAAATGTTCTGAACGACTTGTGGTGGTGGTTTATTCACAGCTATTGCCTATTAGCTGAGTATTTATAATGGGCTACCTAACTGTACGCATCATCACATGTTTATTGTCACTGTTATTGCGATTTTGTACTCAATAACAAAATGTTAAAATGTGTGTGAAATCTTATGGGACTTAACTGCTAAGGTCATCAGTCTCTCAGCCGACACACTACTTAACCTAAATTATCCTAATGACAAACACACACACACACACACACATGTCCGAGGGAGTACTCGAACCTCCACCGGGACTAGCCGCACAGTCCACGACTGCAGCGCCTAAGACCGCTCGGCTAAACCCGCGCGGCTACTCAATAACAAGTAGAACTTACTTCAGGTTGCTCCGTACAGTCGTAACTTGGCAAGATTAAGAAAGGGTGAAAATAAAGCTAAACCTATTGCGGATTAGATGCCAACACTCAATAGTTTTCGAGAAAATGACGATAAGACTTTCGAGGCGTCTTCATCATTCCACATACTCATCGTAAAAGGAAGTGAGTTACTAGCGAGGTCGCTAACAGCACAATTTCGAAGTTTAACGTCCCTTATAGAAATCGAATCTTACATCTTAGTTTTCTTTTGTTGGCATAGAAGCATGTCACATCAGCCTTTTTGTGACATCATAAAATACAATGGAATTATTAACGAAAGTAATACAGTCTGTTAAGTAAGACGGTGGTCGGGTTAATCAGAAGCAAAATCTATTTGAAAACAAACTAAAACCTATACGTACATCGTATGGGAACGAAAGAAACATGCAGTTACGGTAAATAACACAGTCAACAGCAACCTTGATGGTTGTTTGGCATCTCCATGGCATTCTTGAAACCAAGTTTTCTCCGTATTCCCGTGGAAGAGACCTCCAAATGCATCGAATTTGGTTTTACAGTGAATATATTTTTCTTCTCGCAACTTCATTTTTATGTAAAACCATACATTTGCAATAGTAATAACGCCAGGCTGCAACGAAAAAAATATTTTTTTTTTTTCGTTTTTCGTGTCGTCACATGCAATTTCATCATTTCAGTCTATTGTAATAGCAGCCAAGAAGTTACGCAACTCCACGAAGAGAATGTGATATTTTCATGTCATTGTAACTAAAGTCTACTTTGATGCATAAGTTCTAGAAAAATCCGTAGTGTGGACACAGTTGACACCGAAGCATGTGCCCGACTGTCTGTTCTTCTCCACAGCCACACCGAATATCATTTGTATCAGTGTACCCCCATTTAGCCAGGTCAACTTTTGATTTTCCAGCTCCGGATCTCCGTCCATTCAAGTACTTCCAAGTCGTCCATTCCCAGGAGGTGAAGTTTCAGCAACTCTTTTCCAACCAGGGGGAAATGCGGGTCGTAGCCCTCCATAGTACTAGTCTAGCTTTCAAAGCAGTGGTTCTAAGTTATTTTGATGTCCTAAGGAAACTCTTCCTTGACTTTAGTCACTGCGGATGTCGTTCATGCCCATCCAGAGGATGGGTAATTTCCTGTTCCGCTGCCTTGTGTTTCTTGTTCGCAGCTATCTCTCTTCGAAAAGTTGGTGGTGGTATTTCTGCGAGGTGGTAAAGCCATTAGACTGGAGTGGATTTCAAGCAACCTGTTATAATTCTGCACGTTTCGCATCCACATGTAGGGCATGAGATGAATTATACCAAACACGACAGGCATACTCTGCCGCAGAATAGCATAGTGCCACTGCAGATGTTCGAGTTGTTTCAGGTTAACTACCCCACTGTGATCTGGCCAGTTTCCGTAGAAGATAGTTCCTGGTGAAGATTTTCGACTTGAAATTTACGCAGTGCGTTTTGAGAGACCTATCAAGTGTTACTTCTAGGTATTTTGGAGTCTCGTAGTGTTCCAGTTCAACATCCAACCATACTATTTTCAATTTGCGAGTGGTTTCCTTGTTTCTCAAATGGAAAGCACACACTTGGGTCTTTGAAGGATTTGGTTTAAGCTGGTTTTGTGTTGTAGTATCTGGATAGATCTTCAAAGGCATCTACATCTACATCTACATCTACATCCATACTCCGCAAGCCATCTGACGGTGTGTGACGGAGGGGACCTTGAGAACCTCTATCGGTTCTCCCTTCTATTCCAGTCTCGTATTGTTCGTGGAAAGAAGGATTGTCGGTATGCGTCTGTGTGAGCTCTAATCCCTCTGATTTTATCCTCATGGTCTCTTCGCGAGATATACGTAGGAGGGAGCAATATACTGCTTGACTCCTCGGTGAAGGTATGTTCTCGAAACTTCAACAAAAGCCCGTACCCAGCTACTGAGCGTCTCTCCAGCAGAGTCTTCCACTGGAGTTTATCTATCATCTCCGTAACGCTTTCGCGATTACTAAATGATCCTATAACGAAGCGCGCTGCTCTCCATTGGATCTGCTCTATCTCTTCTATTTGCCCTATCTGGTAAGGATCCCACACTACTAAACAGTATTCAAGCAGTGGTCGAACAAGCGTACTATAACCTATTTCCTTTGTTTTCGTATTGCATTTCCTTAGGATTCTTCCAATGAATCTCAGTCTGGCATCTGCTTTACCAACGATCAACTTTATATGAACATTCCATTTCAAATCGCTCCTAATGCTTTCTCCCAGATAATTTATGGAATTAACTGCTTCCAGTTGCTGACCTGCTATATTGTAGCTAAATGATAAGGGATCTTTCTTTCTATGTATTCGCAGCACATTACACTTGTCTACATTGAGATTGAATTGCCATTCCCTGCACCATGCGTCAATTCGCATGTTTTACTGCATCAATAGTAACTGGTAATGGCGCCTTGCTAGGTCATAGCAAATGACGCAGCTGAAGGCAATGCTAACTATCGTCTCGGCAAATGAGAGCGTATTTTGTCAGTGAACCATCGCTAGCAAAGTCGGCTGTACAACTGGGGCGAGTGCTAGGAAGTCTCTCTAGACCTGCCGTGTGGCGGCGCTCGGTCGGCAATCACTGATAGTGGCGACACGCGGGTCCGACGTATACTACCGGACCGCGGCCGATTTAAAGGCTAACACCTAGCAAGTGTGATGTCTGGCGGTGACATCACAGTTTCTCTGTCCCTCTGTCGTTTATTTCGATATCTACCATTTTGTCATCTGAGCGACAATCTAGAGAAGGAACTACAGTGCAATCTTCCTCTCTGAAACAGCTTTGGGAAAAGACATTTAGTATTTCGGCCTTTAATCTGTCATCCTCTATTTCAGTACCATTTTGGTCACAGAGTGTCTGGACATTTTGTTTTGATCCACCTACCGCTTTGAAATAAGACCAAAATGTCTTAAGATTTTCTGCCAAGTCAGTACGTAGAACTTTACTTTCGAATTCATTGAACGCCTCTCGCATAGCCCTCCTCATACTACATTTCACTTCGCGTAATTTTTGTTTGTCTGCAAGGCTTTGGCTATGTTTATGTTTGCTGTGAAGTTTCCTTTGCTTCCGCACCAGTTTCCTAACTCGGTTGTTGTACCACGGTGGCTCTTTTCCATCTCTTACGATCTTGCTTGGCACATACTCATCTAACGCATATTGTACGACGGTTTTGAACTTTGTCCACTGATCATCAACACTATCTGTACTTGAGACAAAACTTTTGTGTTGAGCCGTAAGGTACTCTGTAATCTTCTTTTTGTCAGAAAAATCTTCCTACCTTTTTTAATATTTTTATTTACGGCTGAAATCATCGATGCAGTAACCGCTTTATGATCGCTGATTCCCTGTTCTGCGTTAACTGTTTCAAATAGTTCGGGTCTGTTTGTCACCAGAAGGTCTAATATGTTATCGCCACGAGTCGGTTCTCTGTTTAACTGCTCAAGGTAGTTTTCAGATAAAGCACTTAAAAAAATTTCACTGGATTCGTTGTCCCTGCCACCCGCTATGAATGTTTGAGTCTCCCAGGCTATATCCGGCAAATTAAAATCTCCACCCTGAACTATAACATGGTGGGGAAATCTACTACAAATATTTTCCAAATTATCATTCAGGTGCTCAGCCACAACAGCTGCTGATCCAGGGGGCCTATAGAGACATCCAATTACCATGTCTGAGCCTGCTTTAACCGTGACCTTCACCCAAATTATTTCACATTTCGGATCTCCGTCAACTTCCTTCGATACTATTGCACTTCTTATCACTATAAACACGCCTCCCCTTCACTGTCCAGCCTGTCTCTGCGATATACATTCCAATCTGAGTTCATGATTTCATTACTGTTGACGTCTGGTTTCAGCCAACTTTCTGTCCCTAGTACTATATGGGCGTTGTGACCGTTTATTAATGAGAGCAGTTCTGGGACCTTTCTATAGTTTACTATTAGCACATTAATATGGTTATTCCCTGTTGCATTTTGCCTACTCCTACCTTGCCGCGTCTCAGGAGAAGTCTTGTCGGGCCTAGGGAGGGAATTCTCTAACCTAGAAAACCCACATGTGCACTCCACACGTACTCCGCTACCCTTGTAGCCGCTTCCGGCGCGTAGCGCACGCCCGACTTATTCAGGGGGACCCTACATTTCTGTGTGTAATACCGACCACGCTATTACTTAACAGACAGTAAGCATTTCAAATCTTATTTTAAATAGAATTTTTCGTCGTTTATTTTATATAGTTACAGTAATTGAAAATTAAAAACATACAAATTGTAGTATTTTTATTTTTATTTTTATTCTTCAAGAGAATAAGTGCATTCACAAAAATATTCAAAGCGTAGTATTTCGGAGCACCACGAGCAACCTGGGAAGGCATATATACCACATTCACAATTTCTGTGTACATATCATTAGGCAAACAACCTCGCGATCTGGCGATAATTTGGCGTGGAGCCATGTATATCGAAGTTTTTCCTGGAAAGCAGGAGCCTGCAACAGGTTATCGATCAAGATATACATTTTAATTGCATAGCTTCTACTTGTGATTGTCCTTGCTAGTGATGACAGTAGGGCACTTCTGTAACAGGCGAGTGTCATTCTTCACCTGTCAGTAATTGTATCCGTCGCATGGTTTCCGTAACGGCATACACCTTGATAGAACTGCTTCTAATTAAAACGTAGGCATTCCGATTTCATCTACAAACAGCTCAGTGTACATATAAGGAAGAATCGGTTCACCCACCACACGATTCAGTAAAGAGGAGGGCCCATTTTGACGTAAGGCCGCAAAACATTGTCTAGACACTGATGATAGGTTCCTTTCCAGATGTTTTGGCTGTTGCGTGTACATTCTGACGTCGTTCCATTAAGTGGTTTATGTCTTGATGGACTTGAGGACCAAATTTGTCACTAACGTCTTGAAGACAAACGAAAACTGTTGGAACAGTTTTCCGGAAGATGTTAATTGTGATGATAAAATCTATGTTAGTAAAGTATGAAATCTTTATGTATTTTGATATTAATTCAGTTTTATAACAGGATGACAACAACAAAAATATTGTTGTCACATACTTCGATGACAGAAAAGGTCGTAAAATTAGATCTGAACACAGGGCGCCAAACTTCGAATCTATGTCCTAGACATCGTTCCACAAATGATCTTGGTTTTGCGTCGCGCCAGTAGTCTGATGAAGTCACGTCAAAAGTCTGGTTGTCATTTTGTGGGAAGCTATTACGTGTTGGCATGGAAGTCAAAATAAGTATCCCTTTATTTGAAAGTTTCGGCCGCATCATACAGCGATCTATGGCGGGTTCCCCTTGTGAGTAAAAGCCAGTCCCACACACTAGAAATGAGTGTTGCGGCAGATGCAGGAATGCCGCATCGCCGGTCTGGATAATGGCCCAGTAGATATGATCTGCTATTGGATTACCCCCAACTGTTATGAGGAATTAACGTGCGTAGAAAAATTTCCACTAACAGTCACAATAAAATGTTATATATTTGTCACACGACCAGTCTCGGCCTTGCGACCATCCTCAGGTGTTTATACATTCATTAATATGTTTATATTGCTGGAGATCACTGTATAAATACAAAAAAAATCATTGAATAAATACAAATTATTTGCTGCTGACAACAGATACAAGTGGAACAATTGTAAGGGGCAAGGCAGCATTTGTCGAAAATGTATCTCTACTTACATAAAGATGAAGCATCATTATTATAGTTACGCTGTGGTGACAGTTTTTCCACTTAGTTGCACACTTATTATCATTGTCACGTCCATATCTCAGTTATATAAAGCTTAGCTGCATATTTCACTAATACGATATGCACTCGTGAAATACACTGTGTTTACATAAAAACATGTGGCCTATGGTCAATGAGCTTAGGCGTAGCAGTTGTAAAGATGTTGCCCATACAGAAACATGTAGGTTACGGTCAGAGAACTTATCCACAGGAAGTGCAAGGGTGTAGCACATATAGAAACTTAAAAAGCTATTATAGACTGTGAAGTTTTTTGATACACATTATGAAATTTTTGGATCCACATTTTTGTTAGAGAACCTAACTCTAGAAAGTATAGTGATGTTATATATATGAACCTACTAAAAGCTATTACAATTTTAAAAAATGTAGAACAGTTTTGAGCCACACTGTTGTCAGAGAACTTCGATCTAGGAAGTAAAATGATGTTACACACACGAAATTTTGAAAGCTATTACAAATTATACAATGACAGTTACAGCTTGTGTTTACAATATGACTTTCACAAATTACGATAATCACACTTTAACTGTTGTATGACTGCTACGTCGAATTTCCATAGAATATTACTTTTTTACTACATCAGAGGATAATTATTTTTTGTTTTTGAATATTTCATGAAATATGTGAAGATAAGATTTGAAGATGTGGACACAGTAAAAAACCAACATTCCTATACATGACACTATTCAGATAATTGAAAATAACCTATTAAAACACAAAAAGCTATCCAAGGCTGAGATACGTGAAGTCATTGCCCTGCTAGAAGTAGTCCTATCACACAATTACTTTACTTTAAATAACAAAATTTCAGAAATATGATCTTGTAATAGACAGTAGTTTGGCAGGAACACTTGCAGGTATTTACATTAACCACATAGAAAATGAATTTTTCAGATCAGTTCACTTAAAAATAAAATAAGATACTGTTATCTTTTAAAATGGTACAACTGGGGAGATTGAGAAACTAGCGAAAGACCCAGCACCATGCACAACAACTTCACTGTAGAACATCAAGTAGATAGAGGCGTCAATTGTCTTGGCCTTACAGTATGTAATGTAAACAACAAACATGCCTTCCAGATACACAGAAAACCCACCACTAGTGACGTTGTCATTAACAGCTACTCATGTCGTCCAGTACAACAAAAAAATGGCGTTCATCAGATCCACACTTAATCGTGTACATAAAACCCCACTCAGCCCCCATGATGAACCAAAAGAAATTAACATTATCAAATAAATTGCACGTGGAAATGGATACAACCCAGATGTAATTGATAAACTTAACAACAAAAACAAAACGAAGCAATGCACACCTACTAAATCAGATTCACAACAAGGAAAAAACACATTTGCCCACATACCCTTTGTAGGAAAAATTTCGTACCAAATTGCCAACCTCTTTCGGAAAACTGGTATTCAAATTTCATTCAGCACTAACAACAAGCTGCAACAGCACATCATCCACAACAGTAGGATAAATAACAAACACCACTACAAATCAAGTATTTGCAAACTTTTATGTGACAATTGTCCACAGTTCTACATAGGCAAAACTGGAAGGAGTTTCACTATATGATACCGTGAGCACAAAGTTGCCTTCCAGCTAAATAGCTTTGATAAAGCCACCTTTGGAATGCATCTGTAAGACCATGGTCACTCAGCCACAGCCATTACATACAACCAACAAATACTACACACAGTGGACAAAGGAAAGAAAATGAATCTGCTCGAAGAGCTAGAAGTTTATATGCATAGCTCTAATTCACCAGACCTTATACTCAACGAACAAGTAGAGCTTGCAAACAAATCTTATCTTGAGATATTTCATGAAATCTTAAAAAACAAAAACTAATTATTCTCTGGTATAATAATAAAGTAATATTCTATGGAAATTCGATGTAGCGGTCATACAACAGTTCAAGTGTGATTATCGTAATTTGTAAAAGCAGTATTGTAAACACAAGCTGTAACTGTCATTGTATAATTTGTAATAGCTTTCCAAATTTCATGTGTGTAACATCATTGTACCTCCTAGATCTAAGTTCTCTGACAACAGAGTGTCTCAAAACAGTTTTAGCGTTCATTATTTAATTTGTAATAGCGTTTAGTAAGTTCATATATATAACATAATTGTACTTCCTAGATCTAAGTTTCCTGACAAAAATGTGAATCAAAAAATTTCATAATGTGTATCAAAAAAACTTCGCAGTCTATAATAGCTTTTTAAGTTGCTATATTTGTAACACCCTTGCACTTCCTGTGGCTAAGTTCTTTGATGATAACCTACATGTTTTTGTATGAGCAACGTCTTTATACCTGTTACGTCTAAGCTATTTGACCATAGGAAGTATGTGTGTATGTAAACACAGTGTATTTCACGAGTGCACATCATAATAGTGAAATATGCAACTAAACTTTATAAAACTGAAATATGGATATGAAAATGATAATAAGTGTGCAAATAAGTGGAAAAACCGTCACCACAGCATAACTATAATAATGATGCTTCATCTTTATGTAAGCACAGATATATATTCAAAAAATGCTGCTTTTCCACTTACAATTGTCGCACTTGTATCTGTTTAGTCACCAGCAAATATTTTTTTTGCGTTTATACAGTGATTTCCAGCAATATAAATGAATGTATAAACACCTGAAGATGGGCGCAAGCGCGAGACCGGTCGTGTAACAAATAAGTAACCTTTTATTGTGACTGTTGGCGGAAAGTTTTGTGCACCCTATAAAGGAACAGTCATGGAGTTCAACAGCATCCACTATGGATAAAATTCATTTATTAAGGTGTATCTGGGCAGATGTGGACTCTGACCACAATCTGTTGGTTATGAACTGCAGATTAAAACTGTAAAACTGCAAAAAGGTTGGAATTTAAGGAGATGGGACCTGGATAAACTGAAAGAACCAGAGTTTGTACAGAGTTTCGGTGAGAGCATAAGGCAACGATTGACTGGAATGGGGGAAAGAAATGCAGTAGAAGAAGAATGGGTAGCTCTGAGGGATGAAGTAGTGAAGGCAGCAGAGGATCAAGTAGGTAAAAAGACGAGGGCTAGTAGAAATCCTTGGGTAACAGAACAAATATTGAATTTAATTGATGAAAGGAGAAAATATAAAAGCGCAGTAAATGAAGCAGGCAAAAAGGAAGACAAACGTCTCAAAAATGAGATCGACAGGAAGTGCAAAATGGCTAAGCAGGGATGGCTAGAGGACAAATGCAAGGATGTAGAGGATTATCTCACTAGGGGAAAAATAGATACTGCTTACAGGAAAATTAAAGAGACCTTTGGAGAAAAGAGAACCACTTGTATGAATATCAAGAGCTCAGATGGAAACCCAGTTCTAAGCAAAGAAGGGAAAGCAGAAGGGTGGAAGGAGTATATAGAGGGTCTATACAAGGGCGATGTACTTGAGGACAATATTATGGAAATGGAAGAGGATGTAGATGAAGATAAAATGGGAGATACGATACTGCGTGAAGAGTTTGACAGAGCATTGAAATACCCGAGTCGAAACAAGGCCCCAGAAGTAGACAACATTCCATTGGAACTACTAACGGCCTTGGGAGAGCCAGTCCTGACAAAACTCTACCATCTGGTGAGCAAGATGTATGAGATAGGTGAAATACCCTCAGACTTCAAGAAGTACATAATAATTCCAATCCCAAAGAAAGCAGGTGTTGAAAGATGTAGAAATTACCGAACTATCAGTTTAATAAGTCACAGCTGCAAAATACTAACGCCAATTCCTTACAGGCGAATGGAAAAACTGGTAGAAGCCGACGTCGGCGAAGATCAGTTTGGATTCCGCAGAAATGTTGGAACACGTGAAGCAATACTGACCCTATGACTTATCTTAGAAAATAGATTAAAACGGCTCTGAGCACTATGGGACTCAACTGCTGAGGTCATTAGTCCCCTAGAACTTAGAACTAGTTAAACCTAACTAACCTAAGGACATCACAAACATCCATGCCCGAGGCAGGATTCGAACCTGCGACCGTAGCGGTCTTGCGGTTCCAGACTGCAGCGCCTTTAACCGCACGGCCACTTCGGCCGGCGAAAATAGATTAAGGAAAGGCAAACCTACATTTCTAGCATTTGTGGACTTAGAGAAAGCTTTTGACAATGTTGACTGGAATACTCTCTTTCAAATTCTAAAGGTGGCAGGGGTAAAATACAGGGAGCGAAAGGCTATTTACGATTTGAACAGAAACCAGATAAGAGTCGAGGGGCATGAAAGGGAAGCAGCGGTTGGGAAGGGAGTGAGACGGGGTTGTAGCCTGTCCCCGATGTTATTCACTCTGTATATTGAGCAAGCAGTAAAGGAAACAAAAGAAAAATTCGGAGTAGGTATTAAAATGCATGGAGAAGAAGTAAAAACTTTGAGGTTCGCCGATGACATTGCAGTTCTGTCAGAGACAGCAAAGGACTTGGAAGAGCATTTGAACGAAATGGACAGTGTCTTGAAAGGAGGATATAAGATGAACATCAACAAAAGCAAAACGAGGATAATGGAATGTAGTCGAATTAAGTCGGGTGACGCTGAGGGAATTAGATTAGGAAATGAGACACTTAAAGTAGTAAAGGAGTTTTGCTATTTGGGGAGCAAAATAACTGATGATGGTCGAAGTAGAGAGGAAATCAAATGCAGACTGGCAATGGCAAGGAAAGCGTTTCTGAAGAAGAGATATTTGTTAACATCGAGTATAGATTTAAGTGTCAGGAAGTCGTTTCTGAACGAATTTGTATGGAGTGTAGACATGTATGGAAGTGAAACATGGACGATAAACAGTTTGGACAAGAAGAGAATAGAAGCTTTCGAAATGTGGTGCTACAGAAGAATGCTGAAGATTAGATGGGTGGATCACATAACTAATGAGGAGGTATTGAATAGAATTGGGGAGGAGAGGAGTTTGTGGCACAACTTGACAAGAAGAAGGAACCGGTTGGTAGGACATGTTCTGAGGCATCAAGGGATCACAAATTTAGCGTTGGAGGGCAGTGTGGAGGGTAAAAATCGTAGAGGGAGACCAAGAGATGAATACACTAAGCAGATTCAGAAGGATGTAGGTTTCAGTAAGTACTGGGAGATGAAGAAGCTTGCACAGCATAGATTAGCATGGAGACCTGCATCTAACCTGTCTCAGGACTGAAGACAACAACAACATCTGGGTCCGATTGTTTGAACAGCGTAGCGCTGGATTTGTGTAGTTATGAATGTATTGTAGGGAGAGGCAAGTAGCCTAACTCGTCTCGAATGGCTGCAAGGGGGCCGCCAGCTGACGGACGGATAGCCATCTCTCTACGGTGTCACACCCACCCACCCACTTCGTGAGACACTGCGGAGAGGGTTGGAATTTAATGCAGAACATCAGCTCAAATTCTGATAATTTGGAAATTTATGCTCACACATCTCTTTCCCTGAGCCAGGACACATCGTTAATAATCTTGGTTGTGGATGTGATTTTTTAGTGCATACTATTTTTATGTTAATACGTGAAGAAAAGGAGTACAGCGAAGGCAGTTACTTCTAAACGAGGGTGGTAATTTTTATATACAAGGGTGCTTCAGGAAAAGTAAATATTTTACTAGATGATATTACGGAAAAATTTGAATATAGCTTTGGTACAATTTTAACTGATTACAGCAACATATCTATTATCAATTAAAATTGCGCAAATGTTATGTCCGAATTTGTCCGTAATATCACCTGCAAAATATATACTTCGTCCAGTTGTCTACCCTAAAATGTTACAAAACCACGTACAAATACCATATCAGAGTATTAAGCATTTGTAAATATTTGTGATACGCTTAAACGAAATAAAAACTTAATCCTGTAACTAGCCAGTAACAGGGTTAAATTTTCATGTCGTGTGTTGGCACTCCAAATGCGATGTGCTTATTTATCGACCGTCATTTTTGTTTTGAGGTTCAAATTGTGAAGTTGTGCTTGAGTTCACATAACTGAGAGTTCAGCTGTGACTATTCGTCGGTTACTCTTACTATATTGTTTAAGCAACTGTACAGAAGAAGCGGAATGCTTGGCAATGGATGAAGAAGTGATTGTGATACATTTACATTTACATTTACATTTACATTCATACTCCGCAAGCCACCCAACGGTGTGTGGCGGAGGGTGTGATAGTAGAGCATACAAATGGAACTGCGCCAGCCTCAAGAGAAGCGGTAGTGAATAGGCTACGCAATATCTCCTCAATACCAATGGAGAATGAAGATTACATTTCTGACTGCTACTGACGGGTTTCACGGGGACAGTGCAGGTGCATTTCAGTTTCGCGACTTTAAAAAATCGAAGTTAATGGTTCAAATCGTTCAAATGGCTCTGAGAGCTATGGGACTTAACATCTGAGGTCATCAGTCCCCTATAACTTAGAACTACTTAAACCTAACTAGCCTAAGGACATCACATACATCCATGCCCGAGGCAGGATTCGAACCTGCCACCGTAGTGGTCGTGCGGTTCCAGACTGAAGCAACTATAACCGCTCGGTCACAACGGCTGGCGAAGTTAATGGCTCCTTTTTACGATTACAATGTAGCAATCCCAAAAGCAAACAGAATCAGTTTCGAACAGAAACTACGTAATCTTCATGGTTATTCATGCAGTCGAGATGCAGGTATCGGGGTGTTACAAGCGGTGGGTGACAAATTTCAACCTGACAATTCCGCATGCAGTGCTTAAAAACACCGTCCCGAAGGCAGCCCCATAGGAATTGCACCAATAACCATAGAGGGAGTGATCATAACGGTCCTGGAACGATTGGAAAACGGCAGAGGGAAGCCGTACCTTATTATACTCGGTACGGCGAGAGAAGTTCTTTGACAGCTAGCAGAGCAGTTGCCAGTATTCGTCACGGTCGTGTAGGGGGCCAGCAACTAGCGGCGTGCGAAGCGAAGTGACACAGCTTCCCCACAAACCCTTCGGCCCCACGGCAGCCAGGTGTACAGAGTCCAGAGCCCAACAATGCCACACATTTCATTGAGCGTTCTTGTTGGCAGTATTCTGCTGATCGACGTTTCACTTTGTCAGATTTTTTTCTCATGCACTAGCACTGCTGGCCTCCTTACACATACAACACACACACACACACACACACACACACGCGCGCGCGTTATACGTAAAATATCGAATGAAGACATTAGCTTTATTTTTCGTGCGGGAGAACGGAAACTCCCGAATAATCGTCATCTGATTGATCCTGTCTAGTCACGACCACACAGGCTTCAGTATTTCACTGCTGCTGTCCTCATCACCTGATACAGAAATTACAATGTTTTACATAGATTCTTCTCTTACACCTTCTTCTATGTTCGACCTTATAATCCCTTTCCACATATGATTCACGACGTTCTTTCAATTTTCAAGTATTATTCGTGTGACAACCTCATTTATCAGCCTCTCTTTGCCTCGCTAGGTAAACGTTTTATTTCGCCCTGCGACATCTTCTGTTATTAGAGCCCAGGCAACTTAGATGCCGTTGTAATGGCAGTGGCACGATGGAAGACGTATAATTTGGTAGCCGTGATTTTCTGCTAACGTAACAATTACATACTGCGTCTTCTGTGGCTTGTATCGTTTCACTAATTCCACACGTTCCACTTTTTGCATACTCTGTTCAAAGCCTATTTTAATATCTTTAAACCAGCTGGATATTTTGTGTCTCCTTTCAAAAGACTTTGGTGATTTACTTAATTGTACAAAATGGTACGGAGCGGTGTCCATTACGAAACACTAGCTGAACTGACATTTGGCAGCAAAAGAGTAACGGACCAGATTTTAAATGTATCTGCATTCGTTTCTCGTGGTGATCGACAATTTTTTTTTCCTGACTGAAACATCACTATAACACTGGACACAAAACCGTTGACAGAGGCAGCATGAAGAATAATTAGTTGGCGTCCCTTACCAGTTGGCACACTCGTAGTTCTGTGACGCGTGTCGTCTGTCCGTTAGATGGTTCGTGCAGGAGACACGTTAACCCGTGTGTGTGTGCGTGTGTGTGTGTGTGTGTGTTGGGGTTTATCGGCGCTCAGCATCGAGGTCATCAGCGCCCACCGTGTTTCGTTAATCCATGTTAAGTTGTCCCGATCCACTGCTGGCAACTCAAGCCGGAAACAACATCTCTGTGCCACTTTGTCTCTGCCTTCCATTAGTATCTTTCTTCCTGAGAAACTTTTCCCCCGTAAGACACCTTTTGTTTCTTTTAACAACGCAGAGAATTGTCGTTCTACCTGTGAACAGGCCACTGTCTGACAGTGATGTCATCTTACGTTTTAGTGTCGGGTAGTCCCTCCTCCTGTAACAGACTTACACTGAAGATCCAAAACATTATGACCGCCTGCTTAATAATTTGTTTGTCCGTCTTCGGAAGAAGTACATAACTCATTAAGCATATCAGGGATCCAACAGGTTGTTGGTAGGTTTGTATAGATATGTGGCATTAGACGCCTTAGGCACAGTTCATGTAATTCGCGTAAATAATGGACCGCTTATTTGCCTACGCGGTGATGGCGGCAGATAGCTCCCCCGATGGTTTCCATTAGGCTTCCATCAGGAGAATTTGACCAACGAGGCATCAACGTGGTGTCCCTATAGTGCTCCTCACACCACTGCAGCACGGTCCGGGCTCCGAGACACGGACAATAACACAGCCGAAAGGTGACATCACCATCGCGGAAGGCATCAGACGTGGAGAGACGCACGTGGGTCGCAGCTGTCAGGGTGTCTTCGTTTACTACCACAGGTCCCATGCAAGCGCAGGAGGATGTCTCCCATAGCATAATACTGCTCTCTGCACGTTTCGAGTAACTGTGCACCTCAATGACAGCGTTTGTCGAGACGACCAACAACCTAGTGTAGCAAAAATGTGATTTACTCGAAGGGCTGACTCGCTTCCATTGATCGACGGTCGAATTTCTACCGTCCAGGGCCCACTGCAATCTCAGTTCACGATGTCATCGGGTCAACATGTGAGCACATAGCGGTGGTCTGCTGGGGAGCACCATGTTCAAGAACGTACGATGAACGGTGTGCTCCGAAACACTTGTTCGTGCACCAGCATTGTGCTCTTTCGGTAGAAATTCCACAGATTACTATCTGTCCTGCTTTACATACCAGACAAGACGCCGAACCCCACGTTCTGTAGCCGCGCGGAGCAGCCGCCCAGTCTCAGGCGCCTGGTTACGGTTTGCGGGGCTCCTCCCGTCGGAGGTCCGAGTCCTCCCTTGGGCAAGGGTGTGTGTTGTCCCTAGTGATAGGCCCGCTAATCCCGCTGGGCAAAACAGGTAATAGGATTGTGGAACGGGCCAAGTGTTGAAGTCACTTTCTGCTTCTAATTGTCATTTATTGTAATGTAGCAAGTCTTTCTCGGCTGAAGGCCTCCAACAAGAAATCGTAAGAAGATAAAAATCCAATTATAATAGCAATAAAATAATTCAAAAAACCACCTACGCAAGGTGCAATACAAATGGCTAAGGGTCACAATGAGATTCCAAAATTTTGGAATATGTTACCATACATCTTTAAAGGCCAGTATGTTTAACAACAAGAAATCTTGAAATCCAATTAAGATAGCAATAAAGTAATTAAAAGAAGCAACATATGCAAGGTGCAACACCAGTGGCTGAGGGCCACAATTAAACCTTAAATTTTTTTAAATATATTAGCATAAACTTTAAAGGCAGAAGGTCGTAGTGTTTGAGCTTGGAAGATAAACTTAAAAATTAATTTTGCTGAATTTTAAGAAAACAAAACAAATAACCATAAGCCTAAAATTTAAAATAGCTGACAACAGATAATTAATCACCAGTGGCACTCAGAAGGCCTCCAGGGAGGTCAGGCTGCCCTCGTTCACTTAGGTGAGACAGGTGGCGAGCTCAACTGTTTGATCCGTCGGAACCCAACCAGGGGACAGCCACGGGCCGACCGACACAACGACTTGCTTCCAGTCAATCAATACAATAGAATTCAAACCGGAAATGTTACAAACGGGATAATCCACAAAGGAGTATGTATTAGCTGTCAAAGCTACACTCAGCTTCGATGTCCTGGGTCGGTGAACCACGGAGCTCTTAGCGATCGGACAGCTCCACACACGCTGCGACACTGTGCAGGGCCCGGCAGCGGACCCAGGCGACTGCACCGCCCGGAGATGTCCTCCCTGGTCCGCACCAACCGACCGACTGCCTGCTGATCCGTCCGAAACTGCTGATCCTCAGCGACTGCACTGCTGGTGCGTCTCCGACTTATTTCCAGACACACGACGGCGGAAATACTGGCTCGGACCGAACCGTGCAGAGGAAACACGCCCACTGGCTAAACGACATCCCTGAAACAGGAAAGGACCATCCCAAGTTCCACAAGATGGTAACTGAAGGGGACCAGAAGCGCTCGGAGAACCAGTTACGCGTCGCCCGATGACACGACCGACATCTCAGAGGCAACACCCCGACAACATTTAAAATAACTTGTCAAAGGAAATCACGCCAGCTACACACACAACCTGACAAACACTTGCACGAAGACCTGAACGATACCCAACATTAACTAAGCAAGCACGAGGACAAATCGGGAGTCAACGCGCACACACACACACACCCGATGTTATATCCTAGCCAGTACTGCCACCCGAGCCCGCTGCCAAAAGGTTGGCAGCATCAAAGTCCGGACGCCGTCCGCATAAGCAGCGCCAGCGATACAGGAAATCGCCGCAAGTCTGCGCGCGCCACCGCTGGCTTCTGGCTTCTTAAGCGCTGGAGTCGCGAGCGCCAGGACAGTTCTGGATTCGCCGCTCAGTTGTATACTCGCCACCGAATTGTGTACTTGCTAGTCAGTTGTGTGTTCATCGCAGCAGAGTTGTTGTTTGTCGTCAGCCGACGCTGACCTAGCCGCTCCGACTCGAACTAGACAGATTTCTGTAGACCATGTTCACCACTGTGTTCTGTATCGTCGTTAATAAAGATAAGTACCGACTTTCATTTAATCCGAGTGTTTGGGTTTTCATCTTTCTGTTCACTGTTCCAGCGGACCGGTCGGCCCGCTATTAAAAGTGTGGCGGAGACTTCGTAGGCCGTTTCTACAGCAAAGTGTTGTCGCTACGAAGGCCGTCACAAAACTGGCGACGAGGACTTCCGAACTCGTGTGCAGGGCTGGTTCAACTTGTTTCTTGAGATAGAATTTTGGGGGCTGGTTTAATTTGTGTTCACTATGTCTGCCGAATTACAACAGTTGATCTTGTTACAGAGTCAGCAAATACAAAGTCTGGTGGAAGCAATCGCCAAACAAGCGGCTAATCCACCACCACACAAGGAACAAGCACAGGCAGCACCGCCTTTTCGTGCTTTTGAGGCATCACGAGAAGAATGGCAAGAATATTTTGCGCAGTTGCAGGCGCACATGTCAGTCTACAAAATCACAGGTAATGAGCGGCAGCTTTATTTAATTTCCACTGCAGGCGTGGAAGTCTATAGACTACTTTGTAAGTTGTTCCCGGAATCCAAGCCAGAAGCTTTAGGCTATGACGTTGTTGTTACCAAGCTTGCTGAGTATTTCGAGTCGCGAGTTCATGTGGCAGCGGCCTGATTCAAGTTCTTCAGATTAAAGAAACTGCCACATCAATCTAATAAACAGTGGTTAACAGATTTACGGGGCCTCACCCGTCAGTGCCGATTTAATTGTGTGTGTGGAGCTTCCTACAGTGATGTCATGTTACGAGACGCTATTACTCAAAACATTGCAGACTCTCGTATTCGTGCTGCTATCTTAAAGTTGCCTGACCCGTCATTAGAGACTGTGATGAACATTATTGAAGCCCAAGATACTTTTGACTATGCTGAGTGTGAGTTAGATCAGCCATGAATTTCTCAAATTGCCTGTGCTAAGCAAGTTATGTCACGCCCGCGGCCCCACCGGCAGAGTCAGACTGTAAACACTAGACGGCCGCGTCATGTTAAACACATTCGTCAGCCGCGTGTGCAAAATGATAGACTTAAGTCTTGCCCTAAGTGTGTTCTTGCTCATCCTCGTGAACGTTGCCCGTTAAGAAACGCGGTTTGTCACTTTTGTCAAAGGAAAGGACACATCCAGACTGTTTGTTTGCGTAAACGCAAGGACAATTCTAGTGCTGCCCAGCCCATGGATATTCATGTTCTTCAAAGCCAGCCCGCCCAGAAGGTCGCGTTTAAAGACTCTTCCACGGTTCGTGTGGGTAATAAACTTGTTCGCAATAAGCCACCCACCCAGCCCTCTGCTATGCGACCCAAGCGTAATTCAAACGCTGTAAAAAGTAATGTACAGACTGCAAGTGAAGCGGGAGTTGTTGTTCCACCCGCCCCACCCACGAGTTGTCGTAAGCAGCGAACACGCGCTAAACGCGCTGATTTTGTGTCTTCCGCCTCCGCTGCACCGATCCAGAGACAGTGTAATAAACTATTTGTGAAGCTACGCATCCAGGATAAGACCTTCAATTTTCAATTAGACACTGGTGCTTCTGTGACTCTCATAAATAGTGCTACGTATGCGGCTATCGGCCGCCCTAAACTTTCAGCGGCAAAACATTCTTTGGCTACTTATAGTGGAGAACAAATTCCTGTGTTAGGTGTATGTAGCGTGCCAGCCACATTCCGTGGCAATACAAAAACAGTTTCATTCACAGTGCTCCGCGCTACAGACAGTGTAAACATTTTCGGATTAGTCTGTTTTGACTTGTTTGGCCTGTCTATCCAAGACAATGTATTGCAACTTAATTCTGTTGTTGTTCCTCAAGACAGCATAACCGATTTGTGTAAACGATACAGTGACATATTTAAAGACGAACTCGGTTGTGCTGCGAACTTTGCCGCTCATATTACGTTAAAAGATAATGCTCAGCCTCGATTTTTTCGTGCTCGTCCAGTGCCTCACGCCCTCCGGGCACCTGTAGAAGATGAACTTCGTCGTTGGCAAAACAACGGTGTTATTCAACCCGTTTCAGCGAGCCAGTGGACTTCTCCCTTAGTTATTACAAAGAAACCGTCTGGCAAGTTACGTTTGTGTGCTGATTTTAAGTCGACAGTTAATCCTCAGACTGTCATTGATTCTTTTCCTTTACCTAGACCGGACGAGCTGATGGATAAGTTAGGGGAAGCTCGTTTCTTTTCCAAAATTGATCTCCGTGAAGCATATTTGCAATTGCCCCTCGACGAGCAATCACAACAGTATTTTGTCATAAACACGTCGTTGGGGTTGTTCCGTTTTCTGCGTTTGCCTTTTGGTTGTGCGTCAGCTCCAGCTGTTTTTCAGCGTTTTTTGTCCCAACTTTTGGCTAATGTGCCATCGTGTTGCAACTATTTAGACGATATTGTTGTGTCCGGTCGGACGCCTGCTGAACATTTCCGTAATTTGGAGTGTTTGTTTACAGTGTTGTCTCAGGCAGGCCTACGTTGCAACATCGATAAATGTTCATTTTTCCTTACGGAGTTGGAGTATCTGGGACATGTTATTAATGCTCAAGGCATTCATCCCTCCCAGTCACATTTAGCAGCTATTCGTGATTTGCCCGCCCCTCGCAATCTGCATGAATTGCAAGCAGTTCTTGGCAAATTGACATATTATATTAGGTTTATACCTAATGCATCACAGATTGCTGCACCGTTGCATCGTCTCCGCCGTAAGAATGTTCCGTTTGTGTGGTCAGCTGATTGCCAATCAGCCTTTCAGCAGCTTAAAGAGGCTTTATTGAATGATCGTTGTCTGGTCCATTACGACCCTAACAAGCCTCTGGTGTTAGCTTGTGATGCTTCTTCTTTCGGCCTCGGTGCTGTGTTGTCTCACCGAGTCGGTAACACCGAACGTCCTATTGCGTTCGCATCTAAATTGCTAAACAAAGCTCAGTGTAATTATAGCCAATTGGACAAGGAAGCGTTGGCTATTGTGTTCGGTGTCACAAAATTCCATCACTACCTCTATGGTAGACCATTCTATTTAGTAACAGATCACAAGCCCCTGACGTCACTGTTTCATCCGTCTAAACCAGTTCCTCAGCGGACAGCTCATAGACTACAACGTTGGGCTCTTTTGTTATCACAATACCAGTATGAGATACTGTATCGCCCTACAGCTCAGCATGCAAACGCTGACGCGCTTTCTAGATTGCCGATTGCTGCGGATGATGTCTTCGATTCCTCTGACGACTCTTGCCATCAGATTGACGCCGATGAGCATCAATCCCTCCGGGATTTTCCGATTGATTATCGTCAGGTGGCACGTGCGACAGCTACGGATCCTCATCTGAGTTTACTATTACGTTTTGTTCAACGTGGTTGGCCGTCCAAGGCAAAGGACATATCGGATCCTGTGGTTCGTCGCTATTATCCGCAACGTCATCTGTTGTCTGTTTCGCACGGAGTTTTGCTGTTACGCACCGAGAATGACCAGCTTCGTGTAGTGGTTCCCCAAGTGCTCCAATCCAGGGTCCTCGACTTGTTGCATCAAGGTCATTGGGGAGTGGTCCGCACCAAGCAGCTTGCCCGCCGTCATTGTACATGGATCGGCATTGATAAGCAGATTACGCAGATGTCTACAGATTGTTCGATGTGTGCCGAACACCAAGCTGCTCCGCCTCAACGCTATTTTGAGTGGGCACGCCCTGCCGGTCCCTGGCAGCGAGTACATATTGATTTCGCTGGTCCATTTTGGAATTCTCGTTGGCTCATCGTGATAGATGCATTTAGTAATTTTCCGTTTGTTGTGCCCATGCAGTCTACAACGTCTGCACAAACTATACAGGCGTTGACTTCAATTTTTTGTATTGAGGGTCTTCCAGAAGTTTTAGTGTCTGACAATGGTCCACAATTTACCTCTGCTGAATTTGAAAGTTTTTGTTCTGCCAATGGCATTCGCCATGTTCTTACTCCGCCGTTCCACCCTCAATCGAATGGTGCAGCGGAACGTTTTGTACGCACATTCAAGGATCATATGGACCGCCTTCGTGCTACGCACTCTCGTCAGCAGGCCCTCATCACGTTCCTGTCGTCGTACCGGACCACGCCACGCGACGGCCCTTCGCCTGCGGAGCTTCTCCACGGCCGTCGTCATCGCACCCTACTACGGTTGTTGCACCCCCCGGATCGACCCGCCGCTTCTGAGCATCACACGCGCTTTCAGCGCAACGACGCCGTTTTTTTCAGAGTTTATCACGGTCGCCGTCGTTGGGAACGTGGTACCGTGATAAGTGTCCAGGGTCGCGGTTTTTATACTGTTCACGGTGCTACTGGGGTGCACAGGAGGCATCAGAACCAGTTGCGCCGCGCTGGCCGCCCGGATTCTGCCGCTCGTTCTTTGTCCACAGATTTGGTCCGCGGCGGGTTCCAGCCGCGCCTTCCGACTTCGCTGCCGCCCCCAGGGCAGCAGCAGCAGCCGTCGCCGCTACCACGCCGACAGCCCGTCCCGTTGATGCCTCCCGCGCAGCTTCATGCGGGAGCGCCCCGGGTGGTCGCTCCGGCGCCTGCGGTCCCTCTTCAGTCGCCACCGCCTTCGGAGCTGATGGACGTCGACCCCTCAGCCGGGCCGCCTTCCCAAGCGGTGGTTGTGCAGCCTGTGCTGCAGCCGCTTTCCTTGGGCACCCCCAAGGAGTCTGACACCGCAGCGCCTTGTCCGGCGCCCACTCAGCAGCCGTCGACGCAGCGTCAGGAGACGCTGCTTCTCTTTGTGGGTCCCGACGCCCCGTGGCGTCCAGTACCGGAAGCTGCGCCCGTGGTCACAGGCGTGCACCCTGACCTCGGTTTTCAGTCGGTGTTTCCCGAGGCCCCGCGCAGCCAATGCTGGGGTGCGGACCGGGGACTGCCACTGACAACAGTCTCCGCCCCGGTCTCTTCTGCTACGCCTGCGGCCAGACCCCTCCCCCGCCGTCGACGCTCGCCACGTCATTATTCAACGACGGTGCGGCGATTTGGGGGGGAGGAGTGTTATATCCTAGCCAGTACTGCCACCCGAGCCCGCTGCCAAAAGGTTGGCAGCATCAAAGTCCGGACGCCGTCCGCATAAGCAGCGCCAGCGATACAGGAAATCGCCGCAAGTCTGCGCGCGCCACCGCTGGCTTCTGGCTTCTTAAGCGCTGGAGTCGCGAGCGCCAGGACAGTTCTGGATTCGCCGCTCAGTTGTAGACTCGCCACCGAATTGTGTACTTGCTAGTCAGTTGTGTGTTCATCGCAGCAGAGTTGTTGTTTGTCGTCAGCCGACGCTGACCTAGCCGCTCCGACTCGAACTAGACAGATTTCTGTAGACCATGTTCACCACTGTATTCTGTATCGTCGTTAATAAAGATAAGTACCGACTTTCATTTAATCCGAGTGTTTGGGTTTTCATCTTTCTGTTCACTGTTCCAGCGGACCGGTCGGCCCGCTATTAAAAGTGTGGCGGTGACTTCGTAGGCCGTTTCTACAGCGAAGTGTTGTCGCTACGAAGGCCGTCACAAAACCCGACTCATGAACGATCGGTGAGCCAAAACGCGTCGTCCGTTAGGACGACCGACCGACGATCCACGAAGACCGTGGCCCGGCTCAAGTGATGCGTGGCGGCAATGGTCGGGCGAGCCATGTCGACGCAGACCTCACTGCTGCTACAACCCGACTGCACTAGTGCCGCATTGCATCTCCCCGACTGCCATGTCCGGACTGCGCTCAGGACGCGTTCGAACGGACTGGCGGACCCGAACTCGCAATCCGAACTGGCGATCCCAACTCCCCTACAACAGACAATGAGCCGGAAGTAATAGCAGTCGAGCAAAGCCACTACGAGAGGGGATGTATCGATAAGCGCTGCTAACGCCGCTCACGGTCAGGCAGAGCGGCAACTCAGTGAAAGTAGTAATTTAAATTAACGTGGTGAGGTGGAAGTACCTTGAAAACAGGTTGTAAAATAAATGATGGCGGGAACACGAGACACGCACGGCTCAGTTAGTTTAAGGTAGATTAAGTTGCGCATAAGCCTAGGGACCGATGACCTGAGCAGTTTGTTGCCATAGAACATACCACAAATTTCCATTTTTCCACGTTCTGTGAAGAATCGTGGACGTCCAACCATTTAGCGCCTAGATGGCAGGCCTATCGAATGCGTCATAGCCTACATTGGAAAAGTGACGTTTACATGTTATGTGCACGCCGTAGTTTGTAAATAATTTATGTTTCTTTTCATGTAGTTCAATAGTTGTCACCCTGCCTGACTACAGAAAGAAGTGTCAGTCACAAGTGACTGCTTTACGTCATGGTTGCCCAATCCCCAGAGAAGAATTGCTTGTTTCCGTGCAGGACATCGGCGCAGGCTACGACATGCACAGCAACATGACGACCGCCTGGGAGTTCGCCGGGCGGTACGCGACCGACGTCTTCACAGAGGAGGCGGAGCGTCTGATCCACCAGCACGACTCGCAGAAGCCGCTGTTCCTGTACCTGGCGCACCAGGCCGTGCACGCGGGAGACGCCGCAAAGTGGCTTGACGCGCCCCAGCACGTCATCAACAAGTTCCTCTACATCAGCGACCCCAACAGGCGCATACTGGCCGGTGAGTTGTGGCAGTACACCGCCAATCAAAAAAGCGGCATCCGCATTATCCATGTAACTAACGCTGAAAAATGTTTAACTGAGCATAACAATAAAATAGGACCGACAAGGGCTGGTGAAAGGAATGGACAGTGTCGTGAAAGGAGGATATAAGATGATAAGTAAAGCAAAACCAGGATAATGGAATAGAGTCAAATTATATCAGGTGATGCTGAGGGAATTAGATTAGGAAATGAGACAGTTAAAGTAGTAAACGAGTTATGCTGTTTGGGAAGCAAAATAACTGATGATGGTCGAAGTAGAGAGGCTATAAACTGTAGACTGCCGATGGCAAGAAAAGCGTTTCTGGAGAAGAGAAATTTGTTAACATCGAGTATAGATTTAACTAACTCTTTTCTCAAAGTATTTGCAATGGAGTGTAGCCATGTGTGGAAGTGAAAGAAGGAAGATAAACAGATTAGACAAGAAGAGAATAGAAGCTTTCGAAATGTGGTGCTACAGAAGAATGCTGAAGGTTAGATGGGAATAGCACGTAATTAATGAGGAGGTGCTGAACAGAATTGGGGACAAGAGGAATTTGTGGCACAACTTGACTAGAAGAAGGGATTGGTTGGTATGACTTGTTTTGGGACATCAAGGGATCACCAATTTAGTGTTGGAGGGCAGCGTGGAGGGTAAAAATCGTAGAGGGAGACCAAGAGATGAATACACTAAGCAGATTCAGAAGGATGAAGGTTGCAGTAGTTACTTGGAGATTTGTATGGGATAGAGTAGCATCGAGAGCTGCATCAAATCAGTCTCTGGACTGAAGACCACAACAACAACAGGAATGAGATACTGACTCGTAGGTGCGTACTCTCTGGAAATGGTAGACCTAATCGATAAAACTACTTAATGTATTATATATTCCTAAGTCTAGCATCGATTATGGGGTGGTGAATATTCATACGAATGAATCAGGAGCACGAAATTGTACATGGTAGTTTCGTTGGTAAGTTTGAAAAATCTATACGAAATTAGCAGTGTACCTACCTCTGTTCAGGAGGAAGACATTTCCCAAAGAAGTGTGGTTCACAACCAGTTTTGGACCATGCTTATTATTCACATTAGTAGCCACTTCAGAATCGGTGTCAGTTCCGCGACTTACGTAAAACGATTCTTGAAACACAGGTATACTGTCTACCATACGTGCTGCATCTGTACTGGACGTTTCACTAATTGGTTCACTTGATGCTGTATTACTCAGACTACCATCCTTACAGTCTTGATGTGTTAGTGTTCGAAACTCTAGAAACAGTTTCTACAGTACCTGCATCAGAGTCTCCTGCAAATACCGAAACGTCTGCATGCTGTTCTGTAACGTCTTCCGATCAGTTCAGTACGTAATCACTCAAAATTTTTTGTATCACAGAACTATGCGACCTCAACGACAAATCGTTTAGATCTAAAAGTAATATTCACGAGTATCGGTATGATCCCTGTGACTATAAAAATTATACAAAGAGGAGTAAATAATACTGAAATGTGTGCAAATACTATTTTCGTCATGTTGCATATTTTAAGCATTTTCATGCAGGTGAACTGTCAGCGGAAATAGTGTACATTAACTCAGCGGCTAAAATTTTAGAGGTAAGTTAAGGGGGAATGGATTAACTAGGAAATGAATTGGTGAGAATCTCTTTCCTTACATAAAAGGCGAGGAAGAAAACTAGCTACAAATATGCTAATAAAGGACCCCCGTATTGACTGTGTACTATATAATATAGGAAATGTTAATGTGAGTTGAACTTCCCGTCGGTTATGCCAGGAGACATCAGAAGTGTCAATCTACAGGAAACAAATGCTACTTGAACACAATTCCTGCTCTTGAGATGAGTGCCTTAAAGACTATCCGTAAATATTCATACCAATTACTCACTTGGTAGCTAATATCTCAATCCCACGAAATTAGAAACATAAAAGTGATAATAAACGCAGTAGAAATTCTTCCAATCCATCTGTGGCATACAGCAAACCAGTGCAATAATAAAAGCAGTCATATTCGTAGTTATCAGAGAAACCGTTATGAATATAGTAATAGCAATATAATCGCTCATTTGTACCAAATAAAGTAATAAACAGTATTACGAACCAGTAGTATATACTCGTATGCTTACTAGTACCACTTGCAGCGTTAATGTGGAATATTGAAGTTGTTGAAAGGAATAAGCAAAACCTGGTAGATCTACAAGTAACCCCACAATCGCAAATACTAAATTTTGAGAACATTTCTGTTTAAATATCTATATATAGGGTGTTTCAGAATCCATGTTAAACACTTCTAGAGGTTGCAGAGGGTAATTGGTAGATTTAATTTTATATATGAAACCATATCTGGAAACGGCTCGTTTTCATGTTACAACGAAAGCAAGGTGTACAAATTTCTCTACTATTAACAATGCTACTACAACAGCTTTTCGATACGAAGACCACCAAGTTCGCTGCACACAGTGCATTTACGCAGTAAGTTCACTTAAACTCGGTCCTACAAGCATGGTACATGCTTAATCACTTTTGCCACAGTCATGATCCGTGCAACCAGATCTTCGTCTAACTGGACAGGAATCTCAGAAACAACACTCTTCGTGTGTCCCCGCAAGGAAAGGTCCAAAGGGGTTAAATCCAGGTATCATAGTTGTCAACCATGTGGTCTACCTCGACAGTTCCAACTGTCCCCGAAGACGACGTTTAAAACATTTCTGACTCGAACTGCGAAATTTATTGCCGCAGCATCTTGTTCCAACCTCAATTCATGCCGAATATCCAGTGGCATATCTCCCAAAAATTCATGCAGCACTTGGTGCAGGAATATCAAATACCTGGCACCCGTTAGGTGCGGCTAAGTATATACGGCCCCGTCACACGACAATCGTAGATACCTGGCCAGACGTCGATGACGAAGGAGTCCTGAAATCTTCGTGTACACGTGCCTTTGTGGTTTTCTTGACTCCAAATGTGTTTCTCTTTCGCACGTTCAAAACAGCTTTCTTCTTGGAATGAGCTTCGCCGCTGAAAAAATTCGTCTTGGAAACTGAGGGAAATCTACACTACGGCCCGACAACCAAGTACAGAATTTGACACGTGGCACAAAATCCGCCGGGACTACGGCGCGTACCTTGTGAGGGTGAAACATGTGGAGTTCCTGTTCGTGCAGAACACGCCAAACAGACGAGTGAGACACATGAAAGTCACATGCAGTGGCTCGAGTACTCGTCGATGAGTTCTCTTCATCTTGATGAAGCACTTCCTCTTCTAATACGACAGTGCGCCTCCTTGGAGCACCACAGTTTGCTCTATAGCTTGTGCATTTCCCACTTTGTCGCAGCCATTGTTCTACTCTGGCAAATACTGAATGAGATAGTGTCACACGATTTGCAAAGTACTCGTGACATTGAGTTTCTCTTCCATTCTACATCCACATCCGTACTCCGCAAGCCACCTGACGGTGTGTGGCGGAGGAATTACTATGAGATTCACCGTAAATTAACGACATACCTGTTTACTCTACAGACATGTGCTCAGGCATTCTGTTGCTGGAATACTAGTCACCGTCAGATCAAAAATGGTTCAAATGGCTCTGAGCACTATGGGACTTAACTACTGAGGTCATCAGTCCCCTAGAACTTAGAACTACTTAAACCTAACTAACCTAAGGACATCACACACGTCCATGCGCGAGGCAGGATTCTAACCCGCGACCGTAGCGGTCACGCGGTTCCAGACTGACGCGCCTAGAACCGCACGGCCACACCGGCCGGTCTAGTCATCGTCACGTCAACTGACGCATTACCGGCAAGTATGAAAATAAGGCTGATGGAAACACAGGACATCAGGTGACATTGTGTCATTGTACCATGCATGAATGTGGATAGCCTACCATAACACGCGAACAGCGTAAGAAACATCTGGCGCACGAGTGAGTAGCTCTTTTTTCCTTGCAAAACCAATCATTTCCGGACGTGCATTTCCATGTGAAACTTGATCTACTAAGTTCTCTCTACAACTTCTAGAAGTCTGTAACATGAATTGTGAAACACCCTTCACATAAAAGCCAATGTCCTGACAGATTGACTCACTCACCGACTAATCGTCGTCCAGCCCAAACCACCAAGTGTAGAAACTTGAAATTTGAAGAGGATGTTAATGTTATACTGCAAGCGCCGTTTAAGAAGGAATTCTTCGAAATTCCACCCCTAAGTGTGTGAAATAAGAGACGAGATGTTTCTTTCTTTTTCTGAAAAACAGACGCAATTAAGGCAATTTTGAAGCGAAACCTGCGAAAATCAGTATTTGGTTTCTCGGCCAGCAAAAAAGAAATATATCTTTCAGAATTTAATGATATTTAACCTCCATGAGCGTAAGATAATGGGAGAAAGGATTTTGAAGATAAATTATTAATAGCCGGCTGGCCGGTGTGGCCGAGCGGGTCTAGGCGCTTCACTCTGGAACCGCGCCACCACTACGGTCGCAGGTTCGAATCCTACCTCGGTCATGGATATGTGTGATGTCCTTAGGTTAGTTAGGTTTAAGTAGTTCTAGGGGACTGATGACCTCAGATGGTAAGTCCCATAGTGTTCAGAGCCATTTGAATCATTTTAAATTATTAATGAAGAACTACTCAAGTATTTTTAAAGCTACATCTATGAAAACTGATATTACATTTCTCGGTTAAAAAAAAAGTGAAAAAAGTGTTTCCGTGCTTTTGGATATTCGACACATAAGAGGCTGTTACATGTAATAGTTAACTATGACAGCATTTTTAAAGCTAAATATATGGAAATTTCAGTTTGGATTCTTGGTTGGAAATAAAGATTTTCTTTCATTGTTCTTGGAAATTGAACCCCTCTGGGGGTGAAATAGGGAGAAAGGCTTGTATAATATATCTCAATAATAAGGCTATTTTGAACCTAGAAGTACGAAAGCTGGTATTTCGTTTCTCATTCAAAATAAAGTGATACACGTGTTTCAGAATTTTTGGAAATTCAGTCGCTAACGGATAAAACAGAGTACAAAAGTTTTTAAGAAAATATTTCGTTGTATTAAAAATTTTTTAAAGGCAGATATATGAAAAGTGGTATTTCACTTCTCGGTGAAAGATATGTTAGGGAATGAAGTTTCTGTGGTAATACCACCACAAGAACACAAAAAATATGATTAACATAAACTTTCCAGAATTGCTTTTTGGTCAGAAGTACGTTATATGACCTTCTTTAGCGTGCGGAGCTTAGAAGGTGTTGCAGTGTGTGTGCAACATAAAAATTCGATTAAAGAAAAATTAAAAATAAATGTGCAGACCATACAGTCTACGCTAGCGAATCAGCTTGCGCTATGTCAGTTGCCGATAGGAGATTAAAGAGAAATGAAACAGAAGAACAGGGCCATGCCCTGATGAAACATCCGACCGAGGAGGGTATTGATTGTGGAAATGATAAGCAACTGCATATCGTGCCGTTATTTAGGAGAGAAGACATGTGAACACAACGGAAAGAATCTGAACTGGACTGGCGGATATACTCGAAGCACGGGTGGCTCGAAGTAGGGCCCGGTGCGCCACGGCAAAGGCACCCAGACAGAAAATGAGTTAACGTTGGGAACACACTGGAACACCCTCGACCAGTCACCGACGCTGGTCCTGCTCTGTCCACAAGACCGAGGCTACCTAAGGTCACATGGAGCAGGCAATGGGCCTGTTCAGCTTGAGTTCATAGCAGAGTAACCCATCGCCGTTTCAAGTAACAGCGATAAGAATGGGAATACTGAAAGCTATGAAACATCGAAGCCGTAATTCTTCCCCCACTGCATACACGACTGGAATGGGCAGAAACTCTGGTATGTGCTACATACTGAGTACCTTCCACCACGCCCTTATCCGCAAAGTATGTGTGTGTGCATACACAGATTTAGATGTAATCGCCTGCTACCCATTCCCAAGCGTCACTGTCTCAGCGGGCATGGTTCATTCATTCATTTTATTTATTTATTGTTCATACCACCTAGTAAGATTGTCTCTGTTAGTCCGTCATGGACAGTGGTCATCGACTGATTAAGTAATTGTCAGTGTCAATGGAATTCGCCGACATCCATGTAACTTAAAATTTTGAAGTGTACCAGTTTCAGCAGTTGACTGAGCCATCTTCAGTCCCCTTATGCATCTATCCAAATGAAACGAAAATTTCTTATAATTGTTTGACAGCAACTTTGTTGCTATCAAGTCTTCGAATGAAGCGCTAGTGTGCCGATTGAATTCATGACATCCAGAGATTTATGGCTCTATATGATATTTTCGTCTTATTGAGAGAGATGCATATGGCGTCTGAAGATGGCATAGTGAAATGCTGAAACTGCTAGCCTATCGAAATCAAATGAAATAACACCTTACGTTATACGGCTATTGGTAAATTACATTGACACTGGCAACTGATCAGATTACAGGCGAGATGTGACGTGAAGTCATGTAAGAGGTATGCACCCATTTCTGCCTAATTTGAAGGTTGTGTTAGTGCGAAGGATGCTATAAAAACACGTGGAAGTCACAGATTGTGTGGTTACCACTTCCTTTAATTACGAGTTTCGATTGATACTTCTGATTAATAAGTGTTTTCTTGAAGAAATGTCGTAAATTTGTATGGAGGCATCTACCTTCGATTCATACATCATCACCGAGCGAGGTGGCGCAGTGGTTAGACACTGGACTCGCATTCGGGAGGACGACAGTTCAATCCCGCGTCCGGCCATCCTGATTTAGGTTTTCCGTGATTTCCCTAAATCGCTCCAGGCAAATGCCAGGATGGTTCCTTTGAAAGGGCAATGCCGACTTCATTCCCCATCCTTCCCTAATCCCATGAGACCGATGACCTCGCTGTCAGGTCTCCTTCCCCATAGAACCCAACCCATACATCATCTTCAGATTAATAAGTGTTTTCGTGACAAAACGTCATATATATGTATGGAGGCATCTACTTTATCCATCAGAATGTGAAACTCAATTATCTTACAGATAAAGAAGATGACCCCTTACGTAGGTATGAGGTGTTCACAATAGGAAACTTGGTTGTCTAATGGGTGAGGTAGATGACTCCATACACATGTACGAAGTGTTGTCACCAAACAGTGATTAATCTAGTGACGATGTGTAATTTTAAATGTGTAATAGATGGACTTCCATTATGGGCACTGCTGCAACCTTTAAAGCTTTGGGGCCAACAGGCACTCTCTTAAACTTAACCAGCCATTCTATATATTTTGCGTCACAGTCATTATTATAACAGTGTTATACATTACACTAACTGTTATCCGCAGCTGCGTTCGCGTACCAGTAGTCATATTATGATGGATGATGGGAACAGGTGAGATAGCAATTTATATCTCTGTATATAGAGGTGTAGAGACATATACACAAAAAAATTATGCAGGGCCGGTATGCAGGTACATAACGGATGTGTTTCTATTTTGCTGCATATAGAATCTGAAACCATGCATCGTATTTACTGTGGTTAAAAAATGCCTCGATTCAATGCATTCGTAGAGAAGTAGAGATTTTAGGGGTTCCTATGGCACACATGTAACTGGATGAGACATTTTGCCACCAGAGGAAGACGTACCAACCTCCACAGAAAATTTCCAGCTATGCCAAGTGGTGTAGCAACTCTATATCGTATACCGCGCGCACAATAACATTAGATTTCCACTTTCACGGAATAATCTACACTCCTGGAAATTGAAATAAGAACACCGTGAATTCATTGTCCCAGGAAGGGGAAACTTTATTGACACATTCCTGGGGTCAGATACATCACATGATCACACTGACAGAACCACAGGCACATAGACACAGGCAACAGAGCATGCACAATGTCGGCACTAGTACAGTGTATATCCACCTTTCGCAGCAATGCAGGCTGCTATTCTCCCATGGAGACGATCGTAGAGATGCTGGATGTAGTCCTGTGGAACGGCTTGCCATGCCATTTCCACCTGGCGCCTCAGTTGGACCAGCGTTCGTGCTGGACGTGCAGACCGCGTGAGACGACGCTTCATCCAGTCCCAAACATGCTCAATGGGGTACAGATCCGGAGATCTTGCTGGCCAGGGTAGTTGACTTACACCTTCTAGAGCACGTTGGGTGGCACGGGATACATGCGGACGTGCATTGTCCTGTTGGAAGAGCAAGTTCCCTTGCCGGTCTAGGAATGGTAGAACGATGGGTTCGATGACGGTTTGGATGTACCGTGCACTATTCAGTGTCCCCTCGACGATCACCAGTGGTGTACGGCCAGTGTAGGAGATCGCTCCCCACACCATGATGCCGGTTGTTGGCCCTGTGTGCCTCGGTCGTATGCAGTCCTGATTGTGGCGCTCACCTGCACGGCGCCAAACACGCATACGACCATCATTGGCACCAAGGCAGAAGCTACTCTCATCGCTGAAGACGACACGTCTCCATTCGTCCGCCGGCCGAAGTGGCCGTGCGGTTAAAGGCGCTGCAGTCTGGAACCGCAAGGCCGCTGCGGTCGCAGGTTCGAATCCTGCCTCGGGCATGGATGTTTGTGATGTCCTTAGGTTAGTTAGGTTTAACTAGTTCTAAGTTCTAGGGGACTAATGACCTCAGCAGTTGAGTCCCATAGTGCTCAGAGCCATTTGAACCATTCTCCATTCGTCCCTCCATTCACGCCTGTCGCGACACCACTGGAGGCGGGCTGCACGATGTTGGGGCGTGAGCGGAAGACGGCCTAACGGTGTGCGGGACCGTAGCCCAGCTTCATGGAGACGGTTGCGAATGGTCCTCGCCGATACCCCAGGAGCAACAGTGTCCCTAATTTGCTGGGAAGTGGCGGTGCGGTCCCCTACGGCACTGCGTAGGATCCTACGGTCTTGGCGTGCATCCGTGCGTCGCTGCGGTCCGGTCCCAGGTCGACGGGCACGTGCACCTTCCGCCGACCACTGGCGACAACATCGATGTACTGTGGAGACCTCACGCCCCACGTGTTGAGCAATTCGGCGGTACGTCCACCCGGCCTCCCGCATGCCCACTATACGCCCTCGCTCAAAGTCCGTCAACTGCACATACGGTTCACGTCCACGCTGTCGCGGCATGCTACCAGTGTTAAAGACTGCGATGGAGCTCCGTATGCCACGGAAAACTGGCTGACACTGGCGGTGCACAAATGCTGCGCAGCTAGCGCCATTCGACGGCCAACACCGCGGTTCCTGGTGTGACCGCTGTGCCGTGCGTGTGATCATTGCTTGTACAGCCCTCTCGCAGTGTCCGGAGCTAGTATGGTGGGTCTGACACACCGGTGTCAATGTGTTCTTTTTTCCATTTCCAGGAGTGTATAATCACTAAAGGACGCCGACTATCCCACCAGAGCTGTTCGCATCCCACTCACCTACACCACATTTAAATATCTCAATAATACCCAGGAAGATAATACAACTTTCTAAAGTAGCCTATGGTCTTTCTCAGGATTCAAGCTACGCCATATTAAATATCACCGGAATCGGTTCAGCGGTTAGAGGCGTGAAAACGTAATAGGTAGAGTTATTTTCGTATTTAATAATAATGGTACAACTATGAATGTATGGATTAAAGACATTAAGAATTCAATAAGCGTTGTACTGATTACTCTGAATCGTATTACGTAGAACATATCAACCACTAAAAAGCATTTTCCCAAATATGGTAAAGTTCGAAATGAAAGTGAATTACGTCGTTTTCCGAAATTAGTTATGGCAATTTTAGTTTGTATCTTCGTAATCTAACTGTTTCCTAAGTGAAAAAATCGATTTTCGCTAGTTTGCTACGTACTCTATCTTGGTAGAGTCTTCCGACTTTCTGCTCACTGTCAAGTGCGACCGTTTCAAGACACCACAAAAACTCGTTCTAGGATTTGGGATTTTATATTTAGCATTGTTTGTTTTCTTATTATTTACAAAAATGTGCTGCTTCATGATTCCGAATGAGAGGAATGCAAATAATTATTAAGTATTCATGCCGTTGAAATAGCCCTGCGGAAAAAAATCAGACACAATTAAGTTCACGACAATTCTCTCTTCTTCGCTTTCTGGCACCACACCACTGCAATGTTCTGAGCTAGATGCAGTTTTCGCTGAAATATCAATATCAGTTATTCAACATTCGAAATTTCGGACGCTCTTCACCCGCAAATTGGTGCATGATGCTACTCCACATTCAGTATTCGATGGCCGAAGCCCTTCTGTGTTTTGTGCAAATGTCGTTCATTATCGCAATATTTAATTTAACAATTAATTTCTGGAAAACATAATTTGTAATTGAACCATTTTTCCTCGGAGTGCTGTAAAATCCGACGCAATTATGAGGCACCGTTGCGTGGTTTGCGGTCTGTTTGACGCTAGTGCCAGCGCGCTCACAGAGAGATCGAAATCAATTTGAAACTCACAAAATTAGCGGAGCCTGCCACATACATTAAAACTATTTCATCTGCTGCTGCTACTCGTCTGGTATCATCGATATCTGGCAATTACATGCTAACTAACACTTCCAGTGGGATTTCATTATTGAGACCCCTGACCCAAAATCTACCATTAAAAATGTATACGCAACAGCCTATTAATTATTCATTCTACCTTTACTGTATCTGTACTTCCAATTCTGAACCTAGTCGGGAATAACAACTAAAATTAACGTGTCAAACCCAGGAGAAATAATTATGCTGCTCTCAAATTCATATTAACAACAAAGCTGAACTAAAAGAACAGTACTATCACAACTTACAGGGTGTTTCCGTAAGAGGGTGTAAAAATGTAACAGGACATAGAAAGTGCTGCACTGAACAGTCCGAGGCAGGGAACCTAGGGTCGGAGAAGCCAGCTTAAGGAGGTACGAAATTATAGTGGTCTACTGCGTTGTCCGCCTGCTTAGCTGGGTGCTGAGTTGCTCGCCTCCTGTGCAAGCGGGCTCGGGTTCGATTCCAGGCCGGGTTGGGGATTATCTCCGCTCGCGGACTGGGTGTTGTGTTATCATCATTTCATTCCTCATCACCGTTACGCAAGTCGCCCAATGTGGCGTCGAATGAAATAAGACTTGCACGTGGCGGCCGAACTTCCCCGAATTTCATTTTTTGTCTACCTCATTGTCTAGCATTATTTTTATCACGCTTATTTACAACTAACATGTTCTTTTTATTTACATGTGCATTCTTTATTTCCTGCAAGGAAAGGAGGACGAGCCGGTTACTAGGAAGTATTTCCTTGTAGCTGTATTCGAAGGGGGGATCCTAGTCAATGGGCCTTGATTATTTCCTATCGGTATATCTAAAGTCACTTGTGTATGAGACCCCAGTGGATACGGAGCTTGTGGATCGTGGATTGTAGCTGCCTGTGATGTTATTCGAAACACGCCAGTGATATTTCTCAGGGTGCGTCAGAATCTTGTTCGCCGATGTTATGCTTGCAATGAGATTGATGACGGTTAGTTTCAGCACATTTTGTAAGATACAGTACAAATATTACGTTCATTATGTCAGTGATGCTATTTGCAGTTAACTGTAATTAATGTAAATCAAGAAGTACACAGTACTGTGATTTTATTCCTATTATCTCTTTATGCTGGCTTCTCCGACCCCAGGTTCCCTAAGTCAAAATGTTCAGTGGAGCATCCTCCATGTGCTGTTAAATTTTTGCACGCTCTTACGGAAACACCCTGTATAAAGATTCTGTCGTGGCGTTAGGAAGCAGAAGTTACGTAGCCACGCTAAAATCAGTGATTTTATTTAGTAGCGTCCTTAGCGCTGTTAAATTGCTCGAATCCTAGTTTTCAGATAAATACCGCAGGTTTCTACACTGCTAGTGGTCACCTGCATGCACTGTATCCCACCTGCCTTCTGTGTTTATGAGATATGTTTAAAAAGGCTCAAAACATCTTTTTTCCCACGTAAACTAATAAGCGCGGCAGACTTTCTACGCTGGTTATGACTTGGGACATCCATACGCAGCCGTGAATTTGTCGCGTCAGACCCGTGAGTAAGAACGTATAGTGAGGGCTTGTCGGATTCCAATAAGCTGTAAAATTACGAAACAAACTGAGGAGCGATATTACATCAAACGTTGACAAAACGTTGGCCATACCCAAATGGGAATAAAGGGAATCAAAATTCAACAGGCTTTCGGAGAAGATGAAATGAGAAACACAAGGACGCGGGAGCTGTGCAACAGGTTCAGAGATGGCCGCACATCGGTAGACATCGAACCGCGTTCAGGCTGAGCGTAAGCGAGCCGAAATGACAGTGTCATTGAGGCAATGCGGACTTTGTTGTTGAAGAATATCGTATCACAGTGCGAGGACTTTAAACTGACATTAATCTGAACAGCGGATCGGTACATTAAAATTTGACCATGATTTTTGCATGGGGACATTGTCCGTGAAATTTATGCCGGCGCTCCTCATGCTACACAATCAAAAAAGTTGCCCCAAGTGCCTGAAGACTGTGACCACAGGCAGTGAGATGTACTTCTGCGGGTACGACCGGCCCAGGAACCAAGATGCAGTCTTCATAGTAATGTTAAGGTCATGTTTTCCGCTTTCTTCGACTCTGTAGGAGTACTGCATCAAGGATAAGCATCGCAATGCCAAAACATCACAAAGGAATTCTACCAGGACGTCGCTTGTTACCCTCATGATGGTGTGCGGGGCAAACGACCGAATCTATGGCCAGAAAACACTTGGCAGCTCCATCGGGATAACGCACCCGCCCATTCCGCGCATTTGCTTCATACATTGCAGCTGATAGTCAGGAGGCCTATCCCCCCCCCCCTCCCCCACAGAATTAATCCATCTCTGACTGATGCTGAAAGTACGCCTGAAAGGAACACTATTAGAGTCATCAAGAAACACCATGCAAAAAGAAAAAACCGACGAGTCGAATGATCCCAAAAGGCATTTCAGAGCTGTTTTCAAGAATTTCGGGAGCCCTGGGAAACGTGCGTGCTTTGAAGAGAGATTAGGATTCTGTACCGCCAAATAAATAGATGTATTTATGCCAACAAAAGATTGACACTTCCTGAGCTAACATCTTACGTTGGAGTTTCTACAATTTGTGGTCTTAAATGGTACACTGGTTTTGCTATCTGGAGAGAAAACTGACTGGTGATTCACCAAAAAAAAAGTTAAGTGCTGAATATATTTTCTGAAAGTCTTTGCCTGAATTGGTAGCCTTACGCAGAAGTTATTAATAGCACAAACAAATCGAAGTCGAAGCATCAGAAATCTGATGCTACACAAGAATGGCGAAGATGGGTACGGTACCGAATCGAATTAGGAGAGCAATTTAACGTGATACTTGACTAAAAGATGGGGGTGGCATGATAGGACATGCCCTTAGGTATAGAACAGTTGTTAGTTTCGTAATAAAAATGAGTGTGGGAGGAGGGAGGGGGGTAAAGACTGTAGAGAGACACAAAAGTTTCACCACAGTAAGTAGGTTAAAATGGACGTATCTTACAGAAGATGACAGTAACATCACCAAGGTTCCGTATAATCAACAGTGATACAACTGCTTACTTGGCCACCCCATGGAGTTGCATGCTTTACATAGAAATTAGATGGATTACTTCACGTACAAAAAGAGCCGAAATATTTTGTAAATTAATTTAACCTCATCAGAACCATATACAGATAGGTCATATAAGTAGAGAAGCATAAAGAAAAGGTAACAAGTATATTCGATACTTAGGTACATTCTGAAGATCATTCCCTATAACACTATAATGATATTTTTTTATTTAGAATATTTCTTTTAATTTTATCAATGTATGCACGATTAGTGGATGTTCCAGAAGGTTAACCTCATCAATTGGTTCATGACTTACAGCTACATAGACATTCACTGCCAGCGAAGACATTGAGAACCGGACGGTAAACTTAAAAAATTGAAATAATCATGCTCTCACGGCGATATAACTTAATAAAAGTTTCACGTGCTTGTATTCTTATCTAGTTTGTATCTCGTCCGCATTTGTTAGGCAGTTAGTGTCTGTCCGTCTGTCGGTCGATCGGTCTGCCGTACGTTAATAGCTGCGTCTGTCATGTTTGTCGGATTCGGTGTTAACGTTAAGATGTAAAGACCGAATTACTGAAATATGTTTTTATCTTGCCTATAATCTTGAGAGGATTTATATGTGCAATGCAGAGCATGTTTGTACATTTTGTGTAAGACTGCATTTCATGGGTTTTTATTTAAATGGTCATTTTAGTCTATAAAGTTGACACCCTTCCACCGTAAGAGTTTTCTTTTAAAAATAAGTTGCACTTTCAGTGTAAAAAAAAAAAAGTTATTTCTGTCTCTGAATAAATTGTAACTTGATGTTTAGAGGGTGCTTCCGTTTGTTGAAATTTAATTTGTTTTCATCAGTTACCCACTGGCAACTACTTCCACGCTCACATAGTGTGATTAAATGTGTTAATGTTCTTGATGAATCGTTAGTAAATAAAGTAAATTTTTTAAGAAAGGATTTTGAAAGTAAATTCACGGTTTTCTCTGTCACTGAACCGTAGAAAAGCAAAAACACAAGTTTCTTCGTGTCCTCCTCAGCAGCTCGCTCCTGAAGTGTCTTCGGAAAAGGCTTCCGAAATTTGTAGGTTGTTGTAGCCGTAGGCGACACAATTCTTGCGTCATGTTACCAATGTCTGAAATGGTGTCCGCACGAATTACCAAGGTCCTCAGGAAAGATCTTTTCTCTTCTAGGAGGTGGCAGTGTCTAGCATTCAGATATCGGTCCGTGTAGGTCGATTTTCGCTAACCATTGCTCCTAAGACGTCAATTAGCTTTTTGGTGGCGAAGGACGATAAAGAAAGGCAAGACAGCCTTCGCCTCTACGTCCATCGTGGAATTGATGTAGCAGCGTATATTTTGATTTCCCCGAGCAAATCCTTGCGCTTTTCATGTCTTTAAGGAAAGTTTTGACAGTGGAGGCTATCACTAACCAATGAAGGTTGACATGAGATAGCGGGCAACATTGTCTTATACGTTAATTTAGTTGTGTATGATAACGTACATCAAGTTTAAATTATGTCACAACTAAATCAAGGACTGCAAAAATTGTCTGATAAGTACTAAGTATATTCTAATGTGCGATAAATTGTGAAATATGTCTGTTAAGCTTTTAAGCATCTGATTGTACCTATCTTACTTCGACGATGTGAACAATTCGTGTGCGTATTTGCTGTTACCAAACGATCACAGAAGTTTATTTAATCGTTTTTAGTGAATTTTATTAAATTTTGACAAGGAAATAAAGGTCATGGAGAAGAAATAAAGGGAATGAGATTTGACCATGACATTGTAATTCCGTCACAGGTCTTGCAAGAGCAGCTGAATGGACTGAACAGTGTAACGAAAGAAGGATATAAGATGAACATCAACTTTTGTATCCCGCCTGGATAGGCAGCTATGGGTCTGCTCCTGAAAACTAAAGGGTAGGCCGTATGTAGGAAGCTAGGACGAGCAGGTGAGGTAGAACACTTGGTACTGCAATTAAAAGTGGTCTTACTACGTACTTTGGCTGAGATGAGCACGTAGGTTCGAAGCAATACAGGTATCAACGCTATCAGCTACTAGTATTTGGACAAACTACCATTGACGTAACTGAAATAACACAGTCTGTAATGGCTAGCTCCCTATGAAGTAGAAGCTAAGTTGCTTGGTCGTCGGCTCGGAATCGAATGGACTGAATCTGGAGCGGCGCTCGTGTAGCTACACGGCACCAGCTAGGGGACTCTGTCGTCGGTGTCGGTGTCGTAGTGCCAACCTTGCAGAGCGCACCTACGTTATGGCATCGTAGCTATCGATACCACATCAACAAAAGCAATAGAAAGGTAAGGAATGTAATCGAATGGACCCTGACGATGCTGAGGGAACTAGATGAGGAAAGAAGGCACTTAAAGAAGTGGCTGAGGTTTGCTGTTTGGGCAGCAAAGTAAATGACGATGGCCGAAGTAGAGAGGGTTTAAAACGTAGACTGGCAATGGCAAGAAAAGCGTTCCAGAAGAAGGAAAGTCTGTTGACATCGATCCAAATGTTAGTGAGTCTTTACGGAGTGTGTTGCACACTTGTATGGAAGTGAAACGTGGATCATACACACTTTAGACAAAAACAGAATAAAAGCTTTTGAAATGTGGTGCAGTGGGTAAGTTGAGTAACTAATAAAGAGCTGCTGAACAGAAGGGCATGGAGGGCAACGAAACGGGACGTTGAATATCGTCGACATACCGTGTGCTGTCTGTGCCTAGGTTGACCACCAAACGGGCCCTGCTATGAAGTGAGATGGCAGCCCAAACCATCACTTGTGTTTGTAGGGGCCGTACGGTGGGCGACGGTCAACTTCGTATCCCACAACTACCTGGGGCCTCTCATGACACATTTCCCTGGTCATCGTGATTGGGTTCGAAGCGGGACGCATCACTGAAAACTAGAGCCAATGAGATTCCAGGCCGAAGGCGTACCTGGATACGCCCCGGACATTGGTGAGGTACCAAGCTGGACTGTTGCCCGCCATACAGCCCGATAGCTACGAGTGATGATGCGGGGTGTCGCTTCACAACATACCACTGGCCCTTCGCCTGCCATCCGCAACACTCTTACAGCACAGCTGTACGTCGACGATATTCTACATCCCGTTTTGTTGCTGTTCCTTGAAAGCCACCCTAGGCTTACAGTTCAGAAAGATAGTGCGAGTCCGCACAAGGCAAGAGTTTCCACTCCTTGTGATCGGCCTTGTCAAACCCTACCTTGGCCAGAAAGGTTTCTGGATCTCTCCCCAGTTGAGAACTATTGGAGAACGTTTCCAACCAACTTGGGACTGTGGCGACGTAAGGCGCCACATGGACAGAATTTGGCACTGTATCCTTCAGCAGGACATCCAGCAGCTCTGTCAATCAGTGCCAGGCGAATAACTGCCTTTTATTTGGTCAGAAGTGGACCAACGCGTTAAAGACTTGCTCAGTTTGTGAAGCTCTTTATCTTGAATAAATCGCCAATTTTTTTCTGAAATTGTAATGATTTGTTTGTCTGCACATTCAGATCACATATACCAATTTCCGTATCATTCGGAAGGGGCTTTTTTTCTAGCATACCTAGTTATCAGTGTCTGCCCCGATAGCTGAGTGGTCAGCGCGGCGGTCTATCACGCCAAGGGGACCGGGTTCGATCCCCGGCTGGGTCGGAGATTTTCTCCGCTCAGGGACTGGGTGTTGTGTTGTCCTCATTATCATTCCATCATCACAGTGGGGACCAACGGGAAACCACCACTGGGATCAATTCTCTAGACACTCATGCTGTGGGCCTCTCTGACTAGGCTTCCCCCATGACTAGGCCTGCCGTAAGGCAGAACACACAGTTTTTTTTAATTATTAGACTAGTACAAAAATGCGAGAGCAGAAAGGACTGGACGGAATTGTTGATCTGCAGAGATCTAACAACTCCGACGCTGTGATATTGTTGAATGCATTACGTATTAGTAGCAAAAGCTGCTATCCTGACTAGTCAGTTATTTCTCCTGTCACTTTATGTTACGTTCAGCACATGTGAAAAGGGTTTCTCCACAACACATTTCGTTTGCTACATTAAACCTCCTGTAATTGGTTGCATGATTGGAATCCCTGACCAGGATTATGTGCAATCATAACGTGTCCAACACCTTTAAGTTTAATAATTTGTAATTTGGATATATCCGAAGCTACATGATTTCCTGTTATCATTGTTCTTTGTGTCATGAGATAAATTAAGACGTGAGTGCCAGTTGGGATGAGTCCATTCGACTGTCAAAATAACATGTTTGTAAAGTACGTCTCTGGTATCACAGACTGATCTAAAGTGCGAGCACAATTACTGTTTTCGGCCGTTTGTTGACTGGGAGGGAGGACTCATTCGTCAATGCCAATTCAGAAGGTACTGTTGTAGAACACAGTTTCCTGGAACATCACAATACCTGAATGGAGGAAAGGAGGCGGGAAAAGCTACAACCAATTAATGTTGGTGGGGCATAGTGTGATAAAGTAGTTGTGTATTTAAATAAATATCACAGCCACCATTCACAGGCGCATACCGTGAGCGCGGATACTCAAAATAAATCTTTTTCGACTGTTAGAGAATTAAAACAAGTCACTGCTGTTCGTTACAAAGCAAAAAATTTCATTCCCAACTGTGTTGAACACAATTAAAAGTCCTGACTCATCCAACAAACGCAAATGAATACAGGTCCAGAGTATGGTTGAAACACGAAAAACGCACGATGATCTCACTCTACTGCTGAAACACTTACAAGTTCTCTGAACAGCCCAAAAATAGGCGGAAAAATTTCGAGAAACGACGGAATGAATTTAGAGGCCTTGCTACGAGATAACACACAAAATTTTTATATAGGTGCTGGCGTACACACACGAGAAGTACTTGTTTAAACCGAAAGTGGAAAAGATTGTGCCACGGAGACTATCAAAGTTCCAAGTCTGAGTGCCACACACCTTCCTATACCAGGTGGTTATAATTAAACTTTCCCTGTTTAACACGTTATAACACGGAACCTATCTACCCTATGAGGATCATAGTTGTCAGCATTAATTTCAAGGAACTGGGGAAGAGAAGTAATGCAGAATGGTACTTAACATCTGAGGTCATCACTCCCCTAGACCTAGAATTACTTAAACCTAACTAACCATGGCCGAGAAAGGATTCGAACCTGCTACCGTAGCAGCAGCGCGGTTCCGGACTGCAGCGCCTACAACCGCTCGGCCACAGCGGCCGGCTGTTATGAAGAATCAACTGAAAAACTTTTAATGTGCTGTTAGGGTACATCATCCCATTACATACCGGTACCATTACTGATATAAAAGGGGCTCAATATGACGCCCATCAGTGTCCCGAAGAGTCTGAAATTACAGGATTGCATTCTACACAGCAGAATGAAGCATGTCCGTAGGTATGTTGGCTATCTCTCTTGATTTGCTGCGCTTCATATCAGCACATTTGCAGATGTTCTCCTGGTAGATCCTGTCCTTCAGGCAGCCCCACAGTCAGAAATCACAGGTAGTGAGAGCAGGTGATCGTGCTGGCCAAGAATTTGGAAACAATCGGTTGATAATTCGATCGTTTCCAAATGCGTTTCGGAGAATCAGGTGAACTTCACGAGTGATGTGCACTGGAGCCCCATCTTACATGAAAACGATTTCAATGCGTCTCTCTCCTGCTGGCGAAGCATATCGCAGTAATGCTGGTCAGCCGCATCTGTACATCTCTGGTCACTGAGCGACAACCTGTTCAGAAAAGAATGGGCCAAGGATCAACGTAGCCGTGAAGGCACACCCTACGGTGACACGTTCACCATACAGAAGAACTTCATGCACAGTGACTGTAGGTGTTGATACCCACACTCGCTAATTCTGTGTGTTCATCTCACCCTTCAGAGAAAAATGAGTCTTTTCTGTCCAGGGTCAGCCCTCGTCAACTTCAATCCTCGCGAAAAATGGACAGCGAAGTCAACACGTCGTTGAGCGTCCTATGGTGCAAGCTACTGTACGATGTGGATCTTGATGGATACCATTTGTGAATGGTTCGAAGCACCTACCGTATAGTGGACCACGGGGTTTTCAGTTGTCGAGACACAGCACGCGCACTGCCTGACGATCCGCCATAGCGACAGCGATTTAATCAACCGGTCGTCGGCTTCCTCCCGGAGCGAAGGCCAGTTCTCCAGTTGATTCGAAATTCTTCATCATGCTCCGTCCAGCAGGAGGAGAAAGAGGACCCTTCCGTAATCCTTTCAGCAGACGATATTCTTGAAACAGCACTACTGTTATTTTGAGACTAGAGCTTCACCAACAGTGCCCTGGTACTTCTGTCCAAGCTCATGTTGACACGTCAACAAGTGCACTGCGACGGGTCAGGTGTGTGGGATGAGTGATCACGGCCGCTGGTGGTCTTAGTCGGAACTGGACGGTGGCGCTGTGACGCATGGACATCAATGCTGCCAAGTTTGGTACTCGCACGGGAATTAGTTTCCGTGTTATAACTTGTTAAATATACAAAGTTTAATTATAATCATCCGGTGTAGAAGTGCTGAACTTCCCTTTACTTTCCGTTGTTGGACTCTGAATTTTTACCAGTAGAAGTCTTTAGTTTATATGTCCTCAATATCGGTTAGTAACTAATTACATAACACGACATACTCTCCAGTGGTGATTAACTTGAAATGTTGCAGTATGTTGTGCTATTCGAAGTTCACCAACAGTTAATATAACTAGAATTACTATGGCCACACAATTTCACTATGTTATTAACGTTCTCTCAGAAGTACTACTAGCAAAGAGACACGCCATTCTTACGATAATGTACACTCATGCACGTAAATTAAGTATAATTACAGAATGTGGTGCCACACAACGTGGCACTAGACAAAACTGGTGCTAATAGCATAGGCACATAGGGAACATACACGACACAGATCTGTAAGTCCACGGTATTGGTGATAAGTCAAGAAAACCGCCCCGAAACACATGTGCTACAAAATGGGTCAAAAGGCTCTGAGCACTATGGGACTTAACTTCTGAGGTCATCAGTCCCCTAGAACTTAGAACTACTTAAACCTAACTAACCTACGGACATCACACACATCCATGACCGAGGCATGATTCGAACCTGCGACCGTAGTGGTCGCGCGGTTCCGGTCTGTAGCGCCTAGAACCGCTCGGCCACACCGGCCGGCCCACGTGCTACAAAACGCCACTGTTTCCTGCGCATGTACCCAGACATCAATATGGGATACGATCTCCATGCACACGTACACAGGCTGCACAACGTATTGGCCTACTGTGGATCAGGTGGTCGAGCAGCTGCTGCGGTATAGCCTCCCAGTCGTGCACCAGTGTCTGTCGGAGCTCCTGAAGCGTCCTAGGGGTTTGAAGACGTGCAGCGATACGTCGACCGAGAGTACCCCAGACCTGCTCTATGGGATTTATGTCTGGAGAATAGGCAGGCGCTCCATTTGTCTGATATCTTCTGTTTCAAGGTAGTCCTCCATGATGGCAGCTCGGTGGGGCCGTGCGTTATCATCCATCAGGAGGTAGGTGGGACCCACTGCACCCCTGAAAAGGTGGACATACTGGTGCAAAATGACGTCGCGATGCACCTGACCTATTACAGTTCCTCTGTCAGGGGCGTACGTGCACCAATCATAATCCCACCCCACACCACCAAACCACGACCTCCATACAAGTTCCTTTCAAAGGCGTTAAATTTTCCTGGTTCAATCTTGATGAAAACGTGGCGAGAATCACTTTTCAGACTATAACTGCACTCGTCTGTGAACATAACCTGGGACCACTGTTCCAATGACCACGTACTGTGTTCTTGATACCAGGCTTTACGGGCTCTCCTGTGACCAGGGAGCACTGGAGTGCGCCTTGCCGGTCTCCGGGTGAATATACCATGTCTGTTCAGTTGTCTGTGTGTCTGGAGACAACTGTTCCAGTGGCTGCGGTAAGGTCCCTGCAGTACTCCGTGGCCGTCTGTGGGCACTGATGGTGACATATAGGTCTTTATGTGGTGTTGCACACTGTGGACCTCCCGTTCTGCAGCGCCTGGACACATTTCCTGTCTGCTGGAATCGTTGCCATAATCTTAAGATCACACTTTATGGCACACGGAGGGCCCGTACTACGACCTGCTGTGTTTGACAAGCCTCCATTGCCCTAGTATTCTACCCCTCATAACGTCATAAATATATGTTCTTTGAGCCATTTTCAACACACAGTCGCCATTAGCAAGTCTGAAAACGTCTGCACACTTACTCGCTGCACCGTACTTTGACATGCACCATCACACCTCTGCGTACGTGGACTGCTGCCAGCGCCACCGTGCGACGACCGCAGGTCAAATGCACCGCATGGTCATATCCCGAGGTGATCCCGCAAACTGCCCACCAGATCGTTGTTTCACCGTGTACCAGCATTATGCTTAATTTATGAGCATGAGTGTAGTTTCCCTTCCTGCTGATGTAATCCTTTATCTCATGATCCGAAAAAAATTAAATTGTGGCAGATTTTATTTACGAAACAATAATCAACTCTAAATAACCAGTAGTGCATCCAGTAATTGAGTCTAGTAACTTAAAAATGTCCTAGGGCCGAATGTCTATGCTAGTACAAATAATAAACAAGGGATTGGCAGTAGCAGGCTATATGGAAACAAGCATGAATTCAACATTTCATTGGCGATTCAAGCAAACGATAATGTTGTTATCAATGGATTTAGACACTTGGAACTATTGTGGAATATACCGCAATCCAGAAAAATTTGGGCGTTTACAATTACAACCTATTCGAATTCTGTTGACCCGTTGTGCCATACAACTGATCGTCCAACTGTGTAGAGTGACGTCGGCAGGTGCACTCCCTGTGACTTGCGGAGACGTCTGTTCATTTTAGAGTGTGCCCACACAGGTTCACACTGATGACTTTCGCTCGCATGTCCGTAGGTGTGCTCTGGAAGCTGGATGAGTCTGTGGGACGCGTGGTGGCGGCGCTGGAGAAACGCGGGATGCTGGAGAACTCCATCATCGTGTTTGTGTCAGACAATGGAGCGCCGTCTGATGGGATGGATCAGCCCAACTGGAGCTCCAACTACCCACACAGAGGGGTGAGTTAATGTAACTGCAGTTACGACAGGTGATTACGAAATCTAATTTATTGTTATTATTATTGAAACTAATTGACCACTCTGGATCTTACTGCAACTTTATTTCTGTTTTGTTCTTTTATCTGCAGTTTCATCTGCTTACATCACTCCTTCATGCGTCCCCTAGCCTGCTTCTACTGTTCTGTCCTTGTTCCTTTAGTTCTTCTACGTCTTCCTTCAGCTTCAGAATCTTCGAAATTGTGTAGTTTGCTCCTAAATCTACTTCATTCTGCACTCTGGGACTCAGTAATGATCGGTTTTTTTCTAAATATTGCCTAACATCGTTTTCCTTTTTGCATTAGTTGAATATCTGCTTGGTTAATCCATTTACTCTATACAGGTTTCTAAGGAACACCAATCCTGCCTCTATCTCCTCCACATAATCTCTGAAATTTTACCAGATTCTGTTAACTGCTTCACAGTTTATATCTGTGTTAAGTCGGCACTGTGCCTATGGTTTTCCTCATAATTATTCATTCCTCAAACTATAGTTCGTAGAGAGGTCATTCTCTGGCTGCATACAGTCTGTTTTCGCAGATGACCTTATACTGTATTTCCAATCAACACATCCCTTACCTGTGTGTGTGTGTGTGTGTGTGTGTGTGTGTGTGAATTCTATTCTTCTTCCAGCTTTATAATTCTATCCCTTGTCACTGACTTCTGATTTTTTCTGATCCATTCACATGTCTCATCACCGTAAGTGAACTTCTTAACTCTCCCAATTCGACCAATCTCTAGCTCAATGAATTTGACTACAAGTATGGGTTTTGCCATATATTTAGTCTGACGTTCTGCCATCTGTTTGCCTGACATTGGTTGAAATGTATGCCTGTTTATCTAGAGGTTTCTGATAGCATTCATCATCTAGCGCTAGCCAGTTGATGTGAATTCTTTTTTACTTTCTTCCTTGATACATCAGCTTATTGCCGACTCTCCAATCCGAGTACAAATTCCCTCAACCTTCTCTAGGAAGTAGTTGAAGAGGAGCAGCGAAAGCCATTGCTTTTTCTCACACTGTAGTTTTTTTTATAAATCGGTGACTCTGTTATTCCAATGAACAACTTTGCCTCTTCCACACGATCATGTACGTCCAGAACTGTTTTACACATAAATAATCCTCATATGTCGTTACAGAAATACTTAAGTGCATTTATAGCATAAATGGAAATGCCGTGTGGCTAGACCTTTCGCCTGGTGCAAGGCTTTCGATTTGACGCCACTTCGGCGACTTGCGTGTCGATGATAAGGACAACACAACACCCAGTCCCTGAGGGGAGAAAACCTCCGACCCAGCCGGGAATCGAACCCGGGCCCTCAGGATTGACTCAGCTACCAGGGGAGGACTGTATAGCATAGAAGGAAAGGCATTTCATTAACAAAACACGTACACCAAAGCCTGCACACCGATCTTCTTTTGCACTGGAGAGACAAAGCAGCAATGAAAACCACAGTTTCTTATTTTCTAAATTGTTCTTTTCTGTAATATGTGGCAAACAATAAGGAAAGAGTTTAACGTAACGTTCTTTTACACTCGTATATTTTTACCAGTATGTCTTACCTCAAATCTGAAACGTGCGCATTACAGCATGTTTGATACGAATCGCATTTATAAAATGTAAGGAACTACATTAAAATTAATAACTAATTTTTTTCCATTTCATACTGGAAGTACGATTAACATATAACTGTGTACTGACAATAAATCAAATATTCCTTAAAAGCGACTGGTTGCTGCATTCCTCTCCGGAGACCAAGCACCTTACATACTTGATAATCTTGCATTATGACAGTTGCTTGAAGAAACTGGCTAATTATTTACTTACTTATATTTGTGTGAAATATGTTCTTCAATTTAAGATGATAGGTTGAATAACAAGTGTTTTCTTTGTTTCTTAATGAAATGTTGAAACAGAATCTAGATGGTTCAAATGGCTCTGACCACTATGCTACATAACTGCTTAGGTCATCAGTCGCCTAGAACTTAGAACTAATTAAACCTAACTAACCTAAGGACATCACACACATCCATGCCCGAGGCAGGATTCGAACCTGCGACCGTAGCGGTCGCTCGGCTCCAGACTGTAGCTCCTAGAACCGCACGGCCACTCCGGCCGGCTACAGAATCTAGAAAACACTGAAGAAATCCTAGCCCCCTCCAATGACTGTAATGATTCGTTAGTTGGAAACAAAATTTAAGAATTCAATGGTGTGAACTGAAAATAAGTTAGATCGGTTTTCATATTTATGTGATGAACACAAATCTTCATTTTCCAGACTATTTATGAGTCGTGTGATGTGGGTATGATTGCGTTTTATACAAGAAAAAAATAAATAAATAATAACACACGAGGCCATTCCAGTGCCCTCACTTCTGGCAGTGTGCCTGCCTAATTTAGCTTCTCGGTTGTTACAGTAGACAGGGAGAAGATTTCATAAACACCTCAGGGTGGTGAAACTATTAAACGATATTATTATACAACAGTCAACGTTTTGGGGTACATATGTCATTCTAGAGAAACGAAAAATAAGAGAATGGATCAAAGTCTGTCACCACAGCATGTCCAACGGATTCTGTACTTTCTGATGTTAGAACGTCGTGGATCACCTGTTCCCGACTTTCATTTTATATTTGAATCTGTTTGTGATGTATTTCGGTCCATGTTGAAATTCTGACTGAACTGTGGCTAAGTTTTCAGACCAAGAACCACTACTTTTCAAAATTATCAGTGACAAATAAACGATGCTAACAGTGTTGACCGCAGTCAAATGGCTAATAAAATTGCATAACATGGACAACAATGCGTCGTTATGAAACAATGAAAATGTTTAATGTTTCTGCTAACAGTAGGTGAAACTGCGTCATGTTACTGCCACAACCTGTGGCTTAATATATGTGAATATTCGTTGGATTTAGGGGCGAGTCCGCTTAACACGATATGCGAAGTTCGCTGATCTATTCAGATGAAGCTCTCTGATTTACATAAATCCAGGACGAAATGCACCATTTTGCCAATAAAAAGGTGAGCACGCCTTATTGTACCTCATGACGATATCAGTCTTTCCCAGCTACGAAAGCCTTATATTATGTGATCATTGGCATGAAACTGTACTACACAAACCCGAGATCGATTGTCTTGAGTGGTTTTCACTATTATATTTTCGTAGGAACGCTTCCTTAAGACGAATCTTTTGCAGTTACTATTAGAACTCCTTTGGCCTTTCTCAATTTCCTGGCAGATTCAGTTTTAACCACGCAGAGATTTTTGTCTTCAGGTCGGGTATACAGTCATTCCGAGAGGACCTGCGCTCCTCCCTACAGATAACGGCGAGTACCCCGTTTGTTTGCAAATTATATTTATGAGAACTGTAAGCTGACACAGACTCTCACAAAAAGCGGTTTTCTTTAGATTTCGATATTGTTCTTTTGCTTTAGCTCCTATGTTTCATGTGTGTCAGTGTCCTTACCAGGCTGTCCTCAGTATGGGCAGGAACTGTGACTGCTGTGTTCAGATGCGAGCCGAGCTGGTGGTCCTTCGATCACAGCTCCAGGTGGCGTTGGCTTCTTTCATGCAGGTTGAGGCTGTTGTCTAGGGGCATCATTGTTGGGGGCTGTAGAGGACGATCCGAACGACGCCCAGCATGACCAATGGGTCCCTGATCGATCCACTATTGTGACCATTTTTGGTACTGTCCCTACAGTGGCTGATCCCTCACCTGTGGTCGAGTGGTAGGTTGTTCCATGGTGTGGCCAGCAGTGAAATACTTCCGAGGGGCTGATGGGAGGGCCTTCCTGGTTGGTAGGACGAACAGGTTTCAGGTGCTATCTGTGGCTGACGAAGTCCCTGAGACAGACTAAATCGGTCACCCTATTCCAGAGGAATTCTCTCGGTCTGCAAGGTCTAGGCATTCACAGAGGGTTAGATTACTGGTGGTTGGGAGCCCCCTCAGGAATATGGCTGCGAAGGAGGTGAAGGAATCCAATGTGCATTCTGTGTGCATACCGGCAGGAGTCATCTCAGATGTGGAAGTGGTGCTCTCGAATGCTATGAAGAACACAGGGTGGTGGCTCATGTTGGTACTAACGATCAGACGAGGTTCTCTCTGGTTTCGAGCGGCTAGTTAAGGTAGTAAAGATTGCTTGTGAGATGAAGGTGGAGCTCACCATCTGTAGTGTCATCGACAGAACAGAACCGACTTTGGTACAGGGCCGAGTTGAGGGTCTCAATCAGAATCTCAGAGTGTCCTGCAGCCATGTAGATTGCACATACGCACAGGAAGCTGCTACATGGGTAACAGGGGCTGTGTGCAGGGAACTGGGCGCTTTTTAGGTTACAGGGTGACGAGCCCGTGAAGAAAGGGAGTCAGTATCAAAGGGTGCAGGACGAACACAGTAAAAGGGCAAACATAGGAACAGTGAAACTTGTATTTGTAAACTGTCATAGCTGCGTTTAAAAACAGAGCTCCAAGTGCTAATAGCAATGAATCTCAAATCGTCACAGATACGAAAGCTGGCTAAATGCGGAAATAGATTCAGCCGAAATTTTTACAAAGGACCTAATCGTATTCAGAAAGGATAGATTGAATACCTTTGGCGATGGAGTGTTAATTTCCGTCAGAAGTAGTTTACCTTGTAGTAAAATTGAAGTAGATAGCTCCTGTGAATTAATTAATAACTGGTTTGTTCTACCGACCCCACTACTCAGATAATGCAGTTGCTGAACAGTTCAAAGAAAACTTAAGTATCATTTGGAATATGTTTCCTACCCATACAAATTTATTTAGTGGTGTCTTCAAACTGCCCTCGATAATTTAACGAAAATACATGTCTAAAATCGGTATAAGCTATAAAACGTGTCCAAGATCGTACTGAATGCCTTCTCAGAAAATTATTTTGAACACCTGGTTCAGGAAGCCACTCGAAGTATAAATGATTGCAAAAACGTACTTGACTTGTCAGCAATAAATAATTCTGACCAAATAAGGAGCATCATTGAACCGTGAATTTACTTTCAAAACCTTTTCTTAAGAATTTACTTTATTCACCAGCGATTCATCAAGAACATTAGCACATTTAATCACACTATGTGAGCGTGGAAGTAGTTGCCAGTGGGTAACTGTTGAAAACAAATCAAATTTCTTTCAACAAATGGAAATTTGTTTCTAAAAATTTTTTTTATAATCAGAAAGCATCCACTATATATCGTAACAACTTATTCAGAGGCAGAAAGAAAAAATTTTTGACAGTATGAGTTTACGGGCTAAGAACCTTGCCGCTCCCTTTTGACACGGCCGTAATCATGACCGCTCACAACAACCTCTGAAAGACTACACTGGTGCAAATCTGCAACACACCAGATTACTTTAAACTAAAAATTTTTAACAACTCACACAAGCACATAAACTATGCACCTCGTAGAACGAATGCAAATAGTACAAAACACTAACATTAAAAGAATAACTTGCCACCGAGGATGCAACTTGATTTTAACTTCTAAGAAAAGCCTTACGGTGGAAGGGTGGCAACTTTATATACTAAAATAACCATTTAAATAAAAACCCATGAAATGCAGTCTTACATAAAATATCCAAGGTTAGTCAAACATGCTCTACATTACACATACACCGCCTCTCAAGATGACAGGCAAGGAAAAATTCATATTTCAGGAATTCGGCCGTTACACTTCAAGCAATAAATTCGTTAACACCGAATCCGACAAAGATGACAGAGGCAGCTATTAACGTACGGCAGACCGACAAACAGACAGACAGACACTAACTGCCAAACAAATGCGGACGAGAGACAGACGACCGCGCGACTGCTACGGTCGCAGGTTCGAATCCTGCCTCGGGCATGGATGTGTGTGATGTCCTTAGGTTAGTTAGGTTTAAGTAGTTCTACGTTCTAGGGGACTGATGACCACAGCTGTTAAGTCCCATAGTGCTCAGAGCCATTTGAACCATTTTTTTGAGAGACAGACGAGCAAGCTGGGAACAAGAGACTGACCAAGAAAACAAGTAGAATTTAACAAGTAAATGAAACAACATATCACGAGTCACTTAACTTCTAATAAACTGCGATGTCTTGCGAAGACGTGGCGCAACACCCCCAAAACGCTCTCCCGAACCGTCCGCTGCCAGCCGCTTCAACGGACGCAGGAAGGCGCGCCGATCTCCCGTCTCATGGCGTCGCAGCTCGCACCGGCCAGACGATGTCGTGGGTTGGCTCTTGTTGCTCCCGCGACGGTCGCGAAGCCACTACCCCCCACTATTCGGCGCGGCCCACTGGACCAACGTGGCGACCTCGCACTGGCCGACGCTCAAGACGGACAAGTCATCTTGTGTCCCAGTGCGCGACTGACCAACCGATCAATCGAACCGCCATTGCATGAACAAACTCGAGCAGACTGGCGGCCTAACACATACTACCAATCCGGACGACAGACAGACACTGACTGTCCCACACTGACCCGGCTGACCAACTGCCCCCGACTCACTGCCTAGCGAGTTTTTTTTCTTTATTGTTATTTTTCACCTCATACCAAGGTGGGCTGGCAGCGGGTAAATCTACTCCGCTCTTCAGCCACAAGCATTACAATAAATGGGAAAAAGAAGACAGAAAAGTAACAGATTGGAGGTTAAAAAACACCAGAGACAAAAATTAAATACACGAAGCCGTTCTCACTCGACAAAAAAACACGAAAAACTGTCGGCACTGCGCACAAACACTGATGACTTAGGCGATACAAGTGAACGAAGGAGCGTGGCGGCGAAAAACACTAAATCACCAACATGATGGCGCACACACGAGAAACTGATGGCGATGATCTCCGGCGCGCGAATCTCCACTTAACGTGTGCGAGTCCGGGGACTTGCCAAGAGGTGAAGTAGGTGGCGGGGGAGGGAGAGGGGAGAGCAAAGATGCCAATGGCAGAGGAGATGGTGGGAGGAATGAAGGTATGGGGGTAGAGGAAGCCCAGGGGAGGAGGGGGGAGAAAGGGAGGAGGGAGGGAAGGGGGAGAGAGAGGGTGCCCATGGGAACAAGCACAGGAAGAGGGAGGGGAGTATCAAAGTTGGTAGGAGGGGTAGATGGAGGAGGGCATCATCAGGGAGGGGGAGCTGGCCGGCTTGGGAGAGTGGAGCGATGGAGAGCAGCTTGGGACATGGAAATACGGGCGCGGCAGCGGAGGCGGGAGAGGATGGGAGAGACAAGCGGGTAAGGAGGATCGAGTTTACGGGAGATGTAGAGGATCCGTATCCGTTCGAGGAAAAGGAGGAAGTGGGGGAACGGAATAAGGTCGTACAGGATCCACGTGGGAGAGGGGAGACGGATATGATAGGTGAGGTGAAGAGCATGGCGTTCACGGATTTCAAGCGATTTGTAGAAGGTAGGAGGAGCGGAGATCCAGGCAGGATGGGCGTAGCAGAGGATAGGGCGAATGAAGGATTTATAGGTGTGGAGGACGGTGGAGGGGTCCAAACCCCATGTGTGGCCAGAAAGGAGCTTGAGGAGACGGGAGCGTGCCTTGGCTTGGATTGTCCGGAGGTGGGGGGTCCAGGAGGGGCCACGGTCAAAGGTGACGCCAAGGTACTTAAGGGTGTGGGTTAGGGCGACAGGACGGCCATAGACGGTGACATAGGAGGCGTAAGGAAGGGGTGGTTTTGCCTATAAGGATCGCCTGCCGCCTAGCGAGCTCATAGCGCCCCTTAAATGCACGTGAACAGGCAACCTTTCCCCTTTCCCACAAAGCTGCGATTGCCACAGCGGCACCAGCGCCAGAACCGGAGGGCGACTGCTTCACACTACGCACTGAGGTGCGCTTTTCAAAACAGCAATTTTTACCACGGCTCAATCATGACATATACAGCGATTACTGACCCCAAGATACAATGAATACTGTAACATCCAAAACCACTAAAAAAGAAAGTAAAATACATCTGTTTTAAAAAAGCCAATAAAACTTCGCTTGACATCTTCCTCAGAGACAGTCTCCACTCTTTGCAAGGTGACTATGCAAGCGTAGGCCAGATGTCGTTCCAAGTCAAGGAAATATTGTCAACAGCTATTGAGAGGTATATACCAAATACACTCCTGGAAATGGAAAAAAGAACACATTGACACCGGTGTGTCAGACCCACCATACTTGTTCCGGACACTGCGAGAGGGCTGTACAAGCAATGATCACACGCACGGCACAGCGGACACACCAGGAACCGCGGTGTTGGCCGTCGAATGGCGCTAGCTGCGCAGCATTTGTGCACCGCCGCCGTCAGTGTGAGCCAGTTTGCCGTGGCATACGGAGCTCCATCGCAGTCTTTAACACTGGTAGCATGCCGCGACAGCGTGGACGTGAACCGTATGTGCAGTTGACGGACTTTGAGCGAGGGCGTATAGTGGGCATGCGGGAGGCCGGGTGGACGTACCGCCGAATTGCTCAACACGTGGGGCGTGAGGTCTCCACAGTACATCGATGTTGTCGCCAGTGGTCGGCGGAAGGTGCACGTGCCCGTCGACCTGGGACCGGACCGCAGCGACGCACGGATGCACGCCAAGACCGTAGGATCCTACGCAGTGCCGTAGGGGACCGCACCGCCACTTCCCAGCAAATTAGGGACACTGTTGCTCCTGGGGTATCGGCGAGGACCATTCGCAACCGTCTCCATGAAGCTGGGCTACGGTCCCGCACACCGTTAGGCCGTCTTCCGCTCACGCCCCAACATCGTGCAGCCCGCCTGCAGCGGTGTCGCGACAGGCGTGAATGGAGGGACGAATGGAGACGTGTCGTCTTCAGCGATGAGAGTCGCTTCTGCCTTGGTGCCAATGATGGTCGTATGCGTGTTTGGCGCCGTGCAGGTGAGCGCCACAATCAGGACTGTATACGACCGAGGCACCCAGGGCCAACACCCGGCATCATGGTGTGGGGAGCGATCTCCTACACTGGCCGTACACCACTGGTGATCGTCGAGGGGACACTGAATAGTGCACGGTACATCCTAACCGTCATCGAACCCATCGTTCTACCATTCCTAGACCGGCAAGGGAACTTGCTGTTCCAACAGGACAATGCACGTCCGCATGTATCCCGTGCCACCAAACGTGCTCTAGAAGGTGTAAGTCAACTACCCTGGCCAGCAATATCTCCGGATCTGTCCCCCATTGAGCATGTTTGGGACTGGATGAAGCGTCGTCTCACGCGGTCTGCACGTCCAGCACGAACGCTGGTCCAACTGAGGCGCCAGGTGGAAATGGCATGGCAAGCCGTTCCACAGGACTACATCCAGCATCTCTACGATCGTCTCCATGGGAGAATAGCAGCCTGCATTGCTGCGAAAGGTGGATATACTCTGTACTAGTGCCGACATTGTGCATGCTCTGTTGCCTGTGTCTATGTGCCTGTGGTTCTGTCAGTGTGATCATGTGATGTATCTGACCCCAGGAATGTGTCAATAAAGTTTCCCCTTCCTGGGACAATGAATTCACGGTGTTCTTATTTCAATTTCCAGGAGTGTATATTAATAAGAGCTGGTATTGATCCCACATGATACACAAAACAGGTCAGAACATTATTGCAGAAGCAACAAAAAAAGCATGCCAAATTTAAAAGAACGCAAGATATTTCGGCGTTATTTCGGTGCCGACACGTCGGCCTGGAACGTTACAAAAGGGAGGGCTGTGAGACGACGTCAGCCAATAGTACGCTGGCTAGGACGACACCACGACAGGAGAGGCATCTATACGACGAAAATATAAGCGCCGCTCCTCCTACCAGCGGCCGCACTAGGAGACGAGCCGTCATCAGAACGCTGTAGCCGTGACTTATGAACTATTGCGTTTGGCTTGCATTGAAGTTGTATGTACCAAAGGACAGTGATTACGTCCATGTCGCCATTTGCTTGCGACACCTCTTTGTGAATATGCAAAGTTAAGTATTGTCAATTCAACTTGCTGTAGTAAACTCCATTAATAAGATTTGCTTGAATTGTTGTCTGGCGATCAGAGAAAACAGCTTCCTAGGCACCCTATATTAGGCGAGTGGCAGGATACGACACAAGATCCCAAATACTGGCGAAATTTTGCAGAAGCTCGAAATTTAGAGCGAACTTCAGTGCGAGATGCTTTAAATACTTTCGACAACAAAACTCTGTCCAGAAATCTGGCAGAAAATCCAAAGAGATTCTGGTCGTATGTAATGTACACCAGTGGCAAGAGGCCACTGTGCTGTAACATAGGTGATGTTACTGATGACGGCACCAGTGAAGCAGACTTACTAAACATGGTTATCCGAAATTCCCTCACAAAAGATATTCCAGAATACAGATAAAGAACAACTGCCAACTAGAGTGACTTAGAAGCAGATAGCCTTGGAGTAGCGAAGCAGCTTAAAACATTAGAAACGCAAGGCTTCCGGTCCAGAGTATGGTGATACGATAGCTCATACTTAGCAATCATATACAACTGCTCGCTCGTAAAAAGATCAGTAAACAGAGACTGGACAGTTGTACAAGTCACATCAGTCCGCGACAAAGGAGATGGGAGTAATCCACCTAACTTCAGATCCACATCACTGACGTCGATTTGTAGTATTATTATGGTAGATACACTGTGCTCGAGCATTATGAGTCACCTCGAAGAAATATTTTTTTTTGACAAATACCGTTCTTGTGAAAAACAGATAGTTCTTCATTCTCACGAAGTATTGAGTGCCGTCGACAGGGGACGTCAAATTGATTCCACATTTATAGGCTTCCAGAAGGCTTTTCACATCGTTCCTCACAAGAGTTTTCTAATCAAACTGCGTGCCTGTGGTGTATCTCTTCAGTTGTGTGACTGGACTCCTGATTTCCTCCCAGAAAGGTCACCCACCGTTCTTAATAACTGACGGAAAAATTTCCAACTAAAATAGAAACAACATCTGGTGTACCGCAAAAGAGTGTTATAGGCCCTCTGCTATTCTGATCTACATAAAGGATTTAGAAGACAATGTGAGTGACCATCTTAGATTTCTTGCAGATGGTGCGGTCATTTACCGTTTTGTAAAATCATCAGATAGTAGAACCCAGTTCGAAAATGATTTAGACAAGATACCTGTATGAAGCGAAAAGTGGCAATTAACTCCAAATAATGAAAAATGTGAAGTCATCAATATGACGCTAAATTCCGGTCACGCGATAAATCACACAAATCCGAAGGCCGTAAATTCAGCTAAATACTTAGGGACAACAATTATGAACAACGTGAACGGGAATGATTATATACACACACCAAAAAAAGTTTTGCATCACGCCATCTCCCAGAACTCCTGTTGATAGACACTGACTGAGGATATTGAACCACAGACATAGTCACTTTGTCTGTTCAGAGTTGTCACTAAACCTGCACAAAGATGTAAACTACCACGCGTGAGCAGCGCCTATTAGACGGAGGGGGTCCGACAGCCAACAGTCGTTCCACCACGAAGGCAGTACATGGCTCGTCTCTAGTTCAACCATGCTAGACCGCGATTCGATCGCGTTCGCATTGTTACCTTGAGCCAGGAATGGCTCTCAACAAGGGAAGAGTCCAGGCGCCTCGGAATGAACCAAAACGATGTTGTTCGGACATAGAGGAGATACAGAGAGAGAGAGAGGAACTGTCGATGACATGCCTCGCTCAGGCCGCCCAAGGGCTACTACTACAGCGGATGACCGCTACCTGTGGAGTATGGCTCGGAAGAACCCTGACAGCAACGCCACCATGTTGAATAATGCTTTTCGTGGAGCCACAGGACGTCGGTTAAGACTCAAACGGTGCGCAGTAGGCTTCATGATGCGCAACTTCACTCCCGACGTCCATGGCTAGGTTCATCTTTGCAACCAGCATGGTAAAGATGGGCCCAATAACATGCCAAATGGACCGCTCAGGACTGGCATCACGTTCTCTTTACCGATGAGTGTCGCATATGCCTTCAACCAGACAATCGTTGGAGACGTGTTTGGAGGCAACCCGGTCAGACTGAATGCCTTAGGCACACTGTCTAGCGAGTGCAGCATGGTGGAGGTTTCCTGATGTTTTGGGGTGGCATTATGTGGGCTCGACGTACGCCGATGGTGGTCATGGAAGGCGCCATAATGGCTGTACGATACGTGAATGCCATCCTCCGACAGAGAGTGCAACCATATCGGCAGAATATTGGCAAGGCATTCGTCTTTATGGACAACTTGAACATCTTGTGAATGACTTTCTTCAGAATAACGACATCTCTCGATTAGAGTACCCAGCATGTTCTCCAGAGATGAAAGCTATTGAACATGCCTGGGACAGACTGAAAAAGGCTATTTTTGGACGACGTGACACACCAACCACTCTGAGGGATCCACGCCGAATCGCCATTGAGGAGTGGGACTTGTGGATAGTATGCCACGACGAATACAGGCATGATCCAATGCTAGAGGACGTGCTACTGGGTGTTAGAGGTACCGGTGTGTACAGTAATCTGGAACACCACCTCTGAGGGTCTCACTGTATGTTGGTACATCATGTAAAGTGTGGTTTTGATGAGCAATAAAAATTGCGGAAATGATGTTTATGTTGATATCTCTATTCCAATTTTCTGTACTGGTTCCGGAACTCTCGGAACCGAGGTGATGCCAAATTGTTTTGATGTGTGTGGATAATTTTGTGGGGAAAGTAGACCAAAGACTGCAGTTTATTGGCAGTTCAATTAGAAAATGCTTACACCACGCTTGTTCATCCTCTAGTGGAGTATTGCTGTGCGGTGTAGCATCCGCAATAGGTAGTACTGACGGAGCACATCGAAAAAGGTCAAAACGCAGCTCGTTTTGCATTATCGCGAAATAGGTGAGAGATTACAATACAATAATTAGGTTGGCGGGCGTCAAAACAAATGCGTTTTTCGCTGCGCGGGACATTCTCATGAAATTTTAATCAGCATCTTTCCGCTCAGAATGTGAAAATATTTTGTTAGTACCCACATACGTAGGGAGAAATGGTCGTAATAATAAGATCAGAGAAATCAGTGCTCGCACGGAAAGATTTAAGGTTTCGTTTTCCCCCCGCGCTGTTCGATAGTGGAGTGGTAGAGAAGTAGCTTAAATATGTTTCTATGAACCCTTCGTCCGACACTCAACTTTGAATTTCAGAGTAATAATGTAGATTTATATGTAGACGTAGGAATCATACAGTGTAAGCTTTCACGGCCGGTATTGTCTTCACTTAAATCTTCCGGGCTGATAGGCCGTGGTCGAAGTATAAAACTCTCTCCTGACGTTTCGTCTCCGACTGCGGGAGACATCCTCGGAGGTAAAGTGCCGCTTTACCTACGAGGATGTCTCCCGCAGTCGGAGACGAAACGTCAGGAGAGAGTTTTATACTTCGACCACGGCCTATCAGCCCGGAAGTTTTAAGTGAAGACGAAGGAATGTTTTACCTTTCATATAGTATAAGAATTAACATTACGTATTGAGGGAAGTCACACTCGATAGCATTTGCATTGTTTCTTCCCACCTCATTAGCAAAGGCAATTTCTTAATTTTCCAGTTCCGAATGCATGAATCGAAGCGTTAGCGAATCCTTCATTATTATATTATTTAAATTAATATTATCATTATTAATGACTGTCAGTGCTGTTGTTAGTTCCTAGCAAGTACTGCTTTCTCAAAATCCCTTTTATACAAACATGAGCGAAAATATAAGGAGTGATCAAAAAGTTTCTGTTGAAGGTTGTTGGTCTAGGATCGGTACGCCAATCGGGCAAAATTGCCGTCAGCATTGAGACAATCATCCCATGGACACACCTGCGTGACGATACCAGTTTGAAAAAACACCGCTTCCAGCTGCGTGAAAAAGTCCGTATCTTCCTGCTGAATATCCTCCACAGTAATCTTAAACCCTTCTAGGCCCTTTTTAAGGGACGGAAGGTGTGATAATCGCATGGGCGGACAGCAGGGCTGTAGAACGTGAGCTCCCGTTTGCGCTGGTATATGCGCTGCGATGTTGGGTCGTTCGATATCATGAAGCAGGAACACGGAACTTGGCACTGCATTCCGCAAAACTGTCGTTTTCTGCAGACATGCTGCCCTATACAGATTCTTCACTTTTCGATGGCTGTCTACCAGTGTTCGTCCTTCGGCTGCCAAGAAAAGAATAACGACACGTTGGTCCTGTTTGGACGCGTTTGGTAATGACGTCACCGTAGTTGACGTTACCGCATTTACCACACGTCCGACGGAAAGACAAATGCCACTCTAATCCCTCGTCTACATGTCGGTGCTTGTACATCCGCATCGAAGTCGAACAACGCTGTAAATACGCTGCATCAACACCGTCAGACGGATTATTTTTTTGTTGTTTTCCAGCATAAGTCGTTTCCACAATAACGCATAAGCGTATCTACTTACAAGGGGAGGCCGCCAATAGTGAAATTCAGATTCGATTCACACTGCGCATAATAAAAGCTAATGGCCAGAGGTGTAATGTGGCAAAGCACCAAGATGCACTACTCAGCCGTTGTCGAGAAAATCGACAGTTAATAGAAACCGTTGCGGTGAAATACTCTCTACGATATACAACTTCCCATAGCGTTGTGGCGCAGCGGTAAGCGCTAGGGTTCGTAATCCAAAGGCCACCGGATCGAATCTCGCGCCATGCAATTTATTTTTGGTATTTGTTTTTTGTAATTCAGATATATATATATATATATATATATATATATATATATATATATATATATATATATATATATATATATATAATGGGGCCTCTAATTCGAACGTTTGACTTACGCTATACGTATTCGTTTCGGAATATCGTTTCTACGTCTTCCGTTAACTACACGTGTAAACATTATGAAGACAATTAATAACATTTGTGAAATACAGCTTTGTTTGCAGAAAACATAATCATGTTCGATGTCGCCAGTTTTTCCACGACAAACGACTTTCAACAACTTATTATATGCATAATTGTTGCAACTGATATATATATATATATATATATATATATATATATATATATATATATATATATAAAATTCGCGGCAATCAGTTGCAACAATTATGCATATAATAAGTTGTTGAATATATATATATATATATCGAATCTCGCGCCATGCAACTTTTTTTAGTATTTGTTATTATATATATATATATATATATATATATATATATACTTTTTAATTACAAATAACAAATACTAAAAAAAAGTTGCATGGCGCGAGATTCGATCCGGCGACCTTCGGATTACGAACCCGAGCGCTTACCGCTGCGCCACGGCGCTGTGGAAAATTACAACTCGTAGAGAGTATTTCCCCTCAACGGTTTCTTTTAACTGTCGATTTTCTCGACAACGGCTGAGAAGTGCATCTTGGTGCTTTGCCACATTACACCTCTGGCTATGAGCTTTTATTATGCGCAGTATGAATCGAATCTGAATTTCAGAATTGGCGGCCTCCCCTTGTTAGTTTCGCAGCCCATGCAGGAGCCCAGTGAGAGCTGCACTTTCGTTGTAACCTCCTGGAATTATGACCACTGGCCACCACGATACCGATGGCGTTGCGGACACGTCACAGGGTAAGGAAATGGTAAATTATTCTAGCGACCACACGGGCAGTAAATGGGAAAATCCGCCGACATAAGCAACTTTGACAAGGGGCAGAACGTGACGACACAAGGCTGGGAATAGAGCTTACTCGGAGACCGCAGCAGGTCGGGTGTTCGCGTACTGCTGACGTGGAAATCGACTGATGGGCAGCGAAAGCATCAACAGTGGACAGATTATTGGACGTCCACGACTGATCACAGAACGTACATATCGGAAGCTCGGCCGCTCAGCAGAGCAGGATAAGTCGCGACCTGTGGCGGAAGTGATGTGGATTGCTGTTGTAGGCTGAAGTTTTTCGGAGCAAACTGTTCAGCGACTGCGAATTCCCATGCTGACGTAACATCACCGTAAAATTACGATTGCAGTTCGTACAGGGTCAACGATATTCTACCATGTACGAGGTGCGGCTAGAAAAAAACCGGACTAGTACTGGTGAAACAATAAAACGAATGCAATAAGGCTGAAAGTCGCGTGGCCTGTCACGTGACTCTCGCTCCGCCTACTGCTCGAGTTTCCTCTGCCCCCTGCACTCAGTCTGCCCGTGGCGTCTGTTTTAAGTAGTTGACGTTTTGTCTGTGCGTCGGAAAATGTTGAGTGTACAGAAAGAACAGCGTGTTAACATCAAATTTTGTTTCAAACTAGGAAAATCTGCAAGTGAAACGTTTGTAATGTTACAACAAGTGTACGGCGATGATTGTTTATCGCGAACACAAGGGTTTGAGTGGTTTAAACGATTTAAAGATGGCCGCGAAGACACCAGTGATGACACTCGCACTGGCAGACCATTCTCAGCAAAAACTGATGCAAACATTGAAAAAATCGGTAAACTTGTTCGACACTTTCCTTGTCAACTCCTGTTAACTCAGACACTGCTCTGATTGTTAAACGGCGATCTTGTCGAACAAGTTTACCGATTTTTTCAATGTTTGCATCAGTTTTTGCTGACAATGGTCTGCCAGTGCGAGTGTCATCACTGGTGTCTTCGCGGCCATCTTTAAATCGTTTAAACCACTCAAACACTTGTGTTCGCGATAAACAATCATCGCCGTACACTTGTTGTAACATTACAAACGTTTCACTTGCAGATTTTCCTAGTTTGAAACAAAATTTGATGTTAACACGCTGTTCTTTCTGTACACTCAACATTTTCCGACGCACAGACAAAACGTCAACTACTTAAAACAGACGCCACGGGCAGACTGAGTGCAGCAGGCAGATGAAACTCGAGCAGTAGGCGGAGCGAGAGTCACGTGACAGGCCACGCGACTTTCAGCCTTATTGCATTCGTTTTATTGTTTCACCAGTACTAGTCCGGTTTTTTTCTAGCCACACCTCGTATATACGTAATCATGTCGTCTGTCCAAATGAATCACGTTTCTTTTTACACCAGATCGAATGTTGTGCTCAGATATGTCGTTATGCAGGCCAACCTCTGCTCGAAAGATGCAGAGCTCCGGTGTAGACCTTTCACCTGGACCTCCACTGATCTTACGGTTGTAACTGATGGCACCACGACGGCTGTGGACTACCGGAAGGCTGCTGCGAACCACTTGCATTTCTTCATGCTTGGTGGTTTCTCCGACGGCGATGGCATCTATTAGACTAGTATGGGTGTCCGTGTTAGAAGGGTAGAATCGTACTGCGCTGGTTTGAAGAGCATGATAGTGTACTCAGGTTTATTTCTTCGCAACCTGACTCACCTGGTCTGAACCAGAAGGGATACTTCTGTCCTTCATCTACATCTACATCTACATCTACATCAATACTCCGCAAGCCACTGACGGCCTGTGGCGGAGGGTAGCTTGAGTACCTCTATCGGTTCCTCATTCTATTCCAGTCTCGTATTGTTCGTGGAACGAAAGAATATCGGTATGCCTCTGTGTGGGCTCTAATCTCGCTGATTCTATCCTCATGGTCTCTTCGCGCGATATACGTAGGAGGGAGCAATATACTGCTTGAATCCTCGGTGAAGGTATGTTCTCAAAACTTCAACACTGGAGTTTATCTATCATCTCCGTAACGCTTTCGCGATTACTAAATGATCCTGTAAAGCGCGCTGCTCTCCGTTCGATTATCTCTTCTATTCAACCCTATCTGGTACGGATCCCATACTGGTGAGCAGTAATCAAGCAGTGGGAGAACAAGTGTACTGCAACCTACTTCCTTTCATTTCGGACAGCATTTCCTTAGGATTGTTCCAATGAATCACAGTCTTGCATCTGCTTTACCGACAATTAGTTTCATATGGTCTTTCCATTTTAAATCACTCCTAATGCCTACTCCCAGGTAATTTATGGAATTAACTGCTTCAGTTGCTGATCTGCTATATAGTCGCTAAATGATAAAGGATCTCTCTTTGTATGTATTGAGGTTCAATTGCCATTCGTCAATTTGTTGCAGATCCTCCTGCACTTCAGTACAATTTTCCATTGTTACAACCACTCGATACACTACAGCATCATCCGAAAAAAGCTTCAGTGAACTTCCGATGTTATCCAGAAGGTCATTTACGTATATTGTGAATAGCGCGTAACTAATATAATGTAAATAGAAACGGTCCTAGGAAACTCCCCTGCGGCGCACCTGAAATCACTCTTACTTCAGAAGACTCCTCTCCATTGAGAATGACATACTGCGTTGTGTTATCTAGAAACTCTTCAATCCAATCACACAATTGGTCTGATAGTCCATATGCTCTTACTTCGTTCATTAAACTACTGTCGGGAACTGTATCGAACGCCTTGCGGAACTCAAGAAACACGGCATCTACCTGTGAACCCGTGTCTATGGCCCTCCCAGTCTCGTGGACGAATAGCGCGAGCTGGGTTTCACACGACCGTCTTTTTCGAAACACATGTTGATTCCTCCAGAGTAGATTTCTAGTCTCCAGAAAAGTCATTATACTCGAACGTAATACTTGTTACAAAATTCTACAACTGATCGACGTTAGAGATATAGGTCTATAGTTCTGCACATCTGTTCGACATCCCTTCTTGAAAACGGGGATGACCTGTGCCCTTTTCCAATCCTTTGGAACGCTACGCTCTTCTAGAGACCTACGGGACACCACTGCAAGAAGGGGGCCAAGATCTTTCGCGTACTCTGTGTAAAATCGGACTGGTATTCCAACAGGTCTAGCGGCCTTTCCTCTTTTTAGCGATTTTAATTGTTTCTCTATCCCTCTGTCATCTATTTCGATATCTACCATTTTGTCATCTATGCGATAATCTAGAGAAGGAACTACAGAACAGTCTTACTCTGTGAAACAGCTTTGGAGAAAGACATTTAGTATTTCGGCCTTTAGTCTGTCATCCTTTGTTTCAGTACCATTTTGGTCACAGAGTGTCTGGACATTTTGTTTGGATCCACCTACCGCTTTGTCATCAGACCAAAATTTCTTAGGAGTTTCTGCCAAGTCAGTACATAGAACTTTACTTTCGAATTCGTTGAACGCCTCTCGCAAAGCCCTCCTCACAGTACATTTCGCTTCGTGTGATTTTTGTTTGTCAAGGAGGGTTTGCGCGACTATAAACATCCGGTCCAAAAATTTCAGGAGCGGCGCGATTTGTGCATTGCGCCTGTTGTCAGTTCCATTCGGAAACCTATCAAGGACTTGTTGACTCAATGAAACGCAGAACTGCTTCTGTGTTGCGTCCCAGTGGTGAATCAATACGCTATAATTCTTGTGTTCATATATTTTTTAGCTCACCGATGTATCTACATATCTACTTCAGTACTCAGTTATGAGAGTGAGATGCAATGCTGTGTTTTGCGTCCTTCTGCCTCAGTTAAAGGGTTCACTGTGGGAGGGCGGCGTCCGGGGGGCGGCCCTCGTGTGGAGTCCACTGCTGCAGAGCGCGCCCAGGGTGTCCAACGAGCTGATGCACATCAGCGACTGGCTGCCCACGCTCTACGCTGCTGCTGGTGAGTGCGCCACACGGCAAGTAGTTCAGAAACACACCGCTCACACGTGCTACAGTAAAAGATTGTTCACTTTCGTTCGTCAGTGCAGAGACAAAATTACGTAAGATTTCCGAGACCTATAAGGATGATCAAAACAAACCTGTCCCGGAAAGTATTCCATGCACCTAAAGACAGAGAAACCAACGTACATAAGCTACCCCAGGTGTGGATGATGCAAAGTTCAGAAAATATAATCTAGCCAGGTTGTTGTGCCAGTGTTGTACAGAGTGATGATGTATGTTGATATTTAGGAGGAAACCTGACGGACCTACCTACGGATCTGGACGGAATGAACACATGGGATGCGCTCGTCACTGCCAGCGACTGGCCACGCACTGAGGTCCTGATCAACCGCAATGACGACGACGCGACGGCTGCCATCAGGGTTGGCGACTGGAAGCTCGTCAAAGGTGAGGGGAACTGGTCTGTCACAGGGCAGAGAGAGATGAGTCTGAAGGTGAACAGACAGCTGGTCATTTGTTGGTAGTGGCTGATTGCTCCCATAACTGTTGCGTTGTCCCCATACGACTGGTCCTTCGCAAACAGCGATCACATAAATTGATGAGTAACATAAGGAAGAAGCAGCCGTACTGGCGCTTGGTTTTAGTTTAGTGTCTTGCCGCCCCGAAATCACCACCCACGAAGGAATTATCAGTGTGGGACAGGAATCGTTAGATGTGAAGTACATCTACAACAAACTTAAAAAGATTACAGTTCGGAAGAGATGGATGATTATTTCAAGGGACAGTGATTCACAAACTGAGCAAGTCAGTAACGAGTTGCTCCACCACAAGCTCTTATGTAAGCAGTTACTCCGCTTGACAGTGACTGCTAGAGTTGTTTTATGTCTTTCTGGGGGATCTCATGCCAAATTCTGTTCAATTTCCGAGTTAGTTCATCAAAATCCCGAGCTGCTTGAGTCGTGTGCCCATAATCGTCCCGAATGGAGAGAGATCTGGGGACCTTGTTGAGCAAGATAGATTTTGACAACATGAAAATCAGCTGAGTGCAGGCAGAAATTATCTTGCTGAAATATAATCCCAGGATGGGCCTGCCCTGAAGGGTAACAAAACGGTGCACAGGATATTGTCGACCTACAGTTGTGCTGTGAGGGTGACGTGGATGACAACCAAATGAGTCCTGGTGTCAGATTAAATGACACTCCTGACCGTCATTTCTTGCTGTGCAGCAGTATGGGGGCCGACAGTCAGGTTGGAAATCCATTGCTGTCTAGCGCTTCCCCAGACACGTCTTCGTCGGTCATCAGGGCTCAGGTCGATGTGAGACTCATCTCTGAGGGCAATTTTGCTTCAGTCAATCAGATTCCAGAGCGTAGACGCGTATGGAAACGCTCTGGACAGCGGTCGGTCACGAACCTTTCTTTCGTCCACCATATGGCCCGAGAATCAAGAGGGATGGTCTGGTGTACTTTATTTGACAATAAGACACCTTTGGTTGTCTCCTGCGGTACTGTTACGGCACGGACGATATTCCCTGCCCCCTTTCGTTGCCTTTTAAAGAAAGTCATACTGGGCCTGCATTTCAGCAAGATAATGTCCGCTTGCACACGTCGAAAGTTTGTAATGCTTCTCTTCGTGGACCTTGGCCATCAAGGTCCTCGAATCGCTCCCCAGTTCAGAACATTTGGAGTGTAATGAGCCAGACCGCTTCAAACAGCTCGGGATTTCACGATCTAACGCAACAATTAGACAGGATTTAGTATGATATCAGGGGGATATCCAACAACACCGTCTATGCCAATCTTAATGTTGTTGTTGTTGTGGTCTTCAGTCCTGAGACTGGTTTGATGCATGCTACCCTATCCTGTGCAAGCTGCCCTATCCTGTGCAAGCTTCTTCATCTCCCAGTACCTACTGCAACCTACATCCTTCTGAATCTGCTTAGTGTATTCATCTCTTGGTCTCCCTCTACGATTTTTACCCTCCACGCGACCCTCCAACACTAAATTTGTGATCCCTTGATGCCTCAGAACATGTCCTACCAACCGGTCCCTTCTTCTCGTCAAGTTGTTCCACAAACTCCTCTTCTCCCCAATTCTATTCAATACCTCCTCATTAGTTATGTGGTCTACCCATCTAATCTTCAGCATTCTTCTGTAGCACCACATTTCGATAGCTATTCCTGTCCAAACTATTTATCGTCCATGTTTCACTTCCATACATGGCTACACTCCATACGAATACTTTCAGAAACGACTTTCTGACACTTAAATCTATACTCTATGTTAACAAATTTGTCTTCTTCAGAAACGCTTTCCTTGCCATTACCGGTCTACATTTTATTTCTATACTTCGACAATAATCAGTTATTTTGCTCCCCAAATAGCAAAACAGCTTTACTACTTTAATTGTCCCATTTCCTAATCTAATTCCCTCAGCATCGGCCGACTTAATTCGACTACATTCCATTATCCTCGTTTTGCTTTTGTTGATGTTCATCTAATATCCTACTTTCAAGACACTGTCCATTCCGTTCAACTGCTCTTCCTAGTCCTTTGCTGTCTCTGACACAATTACAATGTCATCGGCGTAATGGACAGACGTGGACCAACGTGTTACTGACTTGGAATTTGTGAAGCTCTTTCTCTTCAATAAATCGTTCATCTTTCCTGATATTAAGATCATTTGTCTCTACCGATTTCCGTCCTATTTGGACAATTCTCTTGTGCCGCGTCTCCTTTGGTGTGTGAATTTTGACTCTGAGGAAGGAAATACGTGACCTCGATTGCTCAGAACCGCACGAAAATGTTCTTGAAATATACATAGCTTTATCCCAAAAACATTGGTATGAGGCGATCGCATGCAAAACTATGCGTCTTACCACTAGAGATATTTGAATGATTTTCAGTTCAAGGTATAATAGAAGAATCTTGGTAGTGCGGAGGAACATAATATCGATATAATAGGACCAAAAACACACACATTTCAAGTCGTCACTTACTCTCGTAGTTCCCTCTGCGTAACATACGCTATCTGAACGAGAGACGTTTTACACCGAACTCATAGCGCTGCATGGCTATTCAGAGCTGAAAGTGTAGGTGTGAGATTGCGATGAACTGGTCGAAGCAAAGTGGGAAACAACGTAATGTATATCTGATTAAAGCCATTTTTTCACATTGAGCACCAATTGTGCGTACCAGTCGTTCAATATCAAAAGCCAAACTAATTACAATTTCAAATATTATATTGGGGCGCCATTGTCATTGCCTTCCTTTTGCCACGCATACTGAAACATAGGCCTGCATGTTGGTTCAGAAAGTCGAGGGCCGGCTGTTGTTAAAACGACTATCATGTAACTTTACTTGTAGTTTTTCACACTGTAGTTTCGTAGTTTGTTGTTCAGACAGAAAAATTATTTTATGCAAAAGGAAATATGGCAATTATTCACAGCACTGGACTCTGTGTTTTTGGTCCGTTTATATCGATTTTTGTTTCTTCACGTTACCAAATTTCGTCTGTTAGATCGTCAAATACACTACTGGCCATTAAAATAGCTACACCAAGAAGAAATGCAGATGGTAAATGGGTATTCATCGGACTAATATATTATACTATTCACGCAATTTGGGTGCATAGATCCTGAGAAATCAGTACCCAAAACAACCACCGCTGGTCCTAATAACGGCCTTGATACACCTGGGCACTGACAAGGGGAGGCCGCCAATTGTGAAATTCAGATTCAATTCATACTGCGCATAATAAAAGATCATGGCCACAGGTGTAATGTGGCAAAGCACCAAGATGCACTTCTCAGCCGTTGTCGAGAAAATCGACAGTTAAAAGAAACCGTTGCGGTGAAATACTCTCTACGATTTATAATTTACTACAGCGTCGTGGCGCAGCGGTAAGCGCTCGGGTTCATAATCGGAAGGTAGCCGGACGAATCTCCCGCCAGACAACTTTCTTTTTATTATTTGTTTATTGTAATTCATATATACATATATATATATATATATATATATATATATATATATATATATATATATATATATATATATTTATAATTCCCGGCAATCAGTTGCAACAATTATGCATGTAATAAGTTGTTGAAAGTAGTTTGTCGTGGAAAAATAATACTTGAAATAAAACACAATATCACAAATAATATTCAAGTGGATACAATTTGTTGATAAGTTCGGTATACACTCGCACATAATTAACAATTAGTGACCAGAAGTAGCTGGAGTGTTGCACGAACCAGAGTGATAGTTATCATAGAAACATGGAAAGCAGAAAACAGCACGACATCGAGCACATCTGATAAACGATGCGTTTTTACAAGAACAATTGTTTTTTAAATTATCTGTTGGGAAACACACCTGATTGACATTCTGAAAACTTGTTCGTTAGGTTTGATGCATACCACGCGTATCGTATCATCTCGGCAAAAATCGGAGTAGACAATTGCTGGTGGACGATGGATTGGATTTTTATACAATCGTCTCTGGAGTTGATGTCACGGCTTCGCTCGATTAAAAAAGTACAATTTTGAAGGCGCTTGATCAAATTTTTTACCTGCCGGTAAAAATACACGTCACACGGCTGGACGAGGGGAGTGCGCTTTGGAGGAATGACTTTTATAGTGCACGTTGGTAACTTCTTATCGTCCTGGAACATCTCATCGTATAACGCCGGGTTCGTTTGCCCACCCCAAGAGTCGATCAGAAGGAGAAATTCTTTCTTTTGTACGTATGGTTGCAAAGCATCACGCAAGAAGGCCATGAAAAACCCGTTGTTAGTTTACCGGATTTGGAGGATGTAATAACAACGTTGGTATACTTCTTGGCATACTCGTCGACTGTCTTCTGTAATCTGGGTCCAAACATACCTGTGGACTCTTGGAGGCATACGAAAACAAGGGGAAAGACTCGTCCAGACATCGTGATTGAATATTGTGCCGTGTACGATTGCGTCACCTTGTTCATGTCGTGTCGGGTTACCAGGACAGCCTTTGACCCTTTTTCGGTGAGAGTTCTGTTAAACGTGGACTGGTACTGGCACCCTGACAAACAAAATATAAAAATTTCGTTTATATAAGAAGTATACGAAATCTGTGTTGTCTATCATATATCAGATTATCATATTCTATCATCATGTCATATGACATTTGTGAACAGCTCTTTACGTACATGTTTGATCAGTATTAATTATGAAATATTTGTCGAAGTTAGTTATCAACGTTCGCGTCTGGATCCGAAATGTGTCCGCTGCTGCCAAAATTTCGTCTTGGGTAGCCGTCTCTTTCCGGGAAACAAATTTTGTGATCTTCCGTTGCCGAATCCCATGCTTCAGTTTGTTTAACAGGGTGTACCAAAGCTCTCACGTACGCACTGGTTTTCGACGATGTCATAAGTTGCGCTAGGGACCGCATCAACCTTCTTTTGAAGTTAGCAGGCAACTACGCTGTTATGCGGCGGCTCGTTTCGGCCCATTCAACATCTGTCCTTCAAGTGTAACGAGCATACCTGCCACAGCAAATTTGTGTTCGTGGAGTCTCTTCTAATTCGAACGTTTGACTTACACTATACGTATTCGTTTGGGAATATTGTTTCTACGTCTTCCGTTAACTATACATGGTGAACATTATGAAGACAATTAATAACATTTGTGAAATACAACTTTGTTTGCGGAAAACATAATGATGTTCGAAGTCGCCAGTTTTTCCACGACAAACGACTTTCAACAACTTATCATATGCATAATTGTTGCAACTAATTGCTGGGAATTATATATATATATATATATATATATATATATATATATATATATATATATATATATATATTCCTGGAAATGGAAAAAAGAACACATTGACACCGGTGTGTCAGACCCACCATACTTGCTCCGGACACTGCGAGAGGGCTGTACAAGCAACGATCACACGCACGGCACAGCGGACACACCAGGAACCGCGGTGTTGGCCGTCGAATGGCGCTAGCTGCGCAGCATTTGTGCACCGCCGCCGTCAGTGTCAGCCAGTTTGCCGTGGCATACGGAGCTCCATCGCAGTCTTTAACACTGGTAGCATGCCGCGACAGCGTGGACGTGAACCGTATGTGCAGTTGACGGACTTTGAGCGAGGGCGTATAGTGGGCATGCGGGAGGCCGGGTGGACGTACCGCCGAATTGCTCAACACGTGGGGCGTGAGGTCTCCACAGTACATCGATGTTGTCGCCAGTGGTCGGCGGAAGGTGCACGTGCCCGTCGACCTGGGACCGGACCGCAGCGACGCACGGATGCACGCCAAGACCGTAGGATCCTACGCAGTGCCGTAGGGGACCGCACCGCCACTTCCCAGCAAATTAGGGACACTGTTGCTCCTGGGGTATCGGCGAGGACCATTCGCAACCGTCTCCATGAAGCTGGGCTACGGTCCCGCACACCGTTAGGCCGTCTTCCGCTCACGCCCCAACATCGTGCAGCCCGCCTCCAGTGGTGTCGCGACAGGCGTGAATGGAGGGACGAATGGAGACGTGTCGTCTTCAGCGATGAGAGTCGCTTCTGCCTTGGTGCCAATGATGGTCGTATGCGTGTTTGGCGTCGTGCAGGTGAGCGCCACAATCAGGACTGAATACGACCGAGGCACACAGGGCCAACACCCGGCATCATGGTGTGGGGAGCGATCTCCTACACTGGCCGTACACCACTGGTGATCGTCGAGGGGACACTGAATAGTGCACGATACATCCAAACCGTCATCGAACCCATCGTTCTACCATTCCTAGACCGGCAAGGGAACTTGCTGTTCCAACAGGACAATGCACGTCCGCATGTATCCCGTGCCACCCAACGTGCTCTAGAAGGTGTAAGTCAACTACCCTGGCCAGCAAGATCTCCGGATCTGTCCCCCATTGAGCATGTTTGGGACTGGATGAAGCGTCGTCTCACGCGGTCTGCACGTCCAGCACGAACGCTGGTCCAACTGAGGCGCCAGGTGGAAATGGCATGGCAAGCCGTTCCACAGGACTACATCCAGCATCTCTACGATCGTCTCCATGGGAGAATAGCTGCCTGCATTGCTGCGAAAGGTGGATATACACTGTACTAGTGCCGACATTCTGCATGCTCTGTTGCCTGTGCCTATGTGTCTGTCAGTGTGATCATGTGATGTATCTGACCCCAGGAATGTGTCAATAAAGTTTCCACTTCCTGGGACAATGAATTCACGGTGTTCTTATTTCAATTTCCAGGAGTGTATATATATGTGTGTGTGAGTGTGTGTGTGTGTGTGTGCGTGTATATACATTTGAATTACAAAAAATAAATACTAAAAAAAAAGTTGCATGGCGCGAGATTCGATCCGGCTACCTTCCGATTACGAACTCGAACGCTTACCGCTGCGCCACGACGCTGTAGAAAATTGTCAATCGAAGAGAGTATTTCACCGGAACGGTTTCTTTTAACTGTCGATTTTCTCGACAACGGCTGAGAAGTGCATCTTGGTGCTTTGCCGCATTACAACTGTGGCCATGAGCTTTTATTATACGCAGTATGAATCAAATCTGAATTTCACAATTGGCGGCCTCCCCTTGTGAGTCAAACAGGCTTTGATGGCGTGTACAGGTACAGCTGCCCATGTAGCTTCAACACGATACCACTGTTCATCAAGAGTAGTGTCTAGCGTATTGTGACGAGCCAGTTGCTCGGCCACCATTGACCAGACGTTTTCAATTGGTGAGAGATCTGGAGAAAGTGCTGGCCAGGGCAGCAGTCGAACATTTTGTGTATCCCGAAAGGCCCGCACAGGACCTGCAACATGTGGTCGTGCGTTATCCTGCTGATCCCTTTGTAGGGATCGAATGAAAGATAGAGCAAGTGATCGTAACACATCTGAAATGTAACGTCCACTGTTCAAAGTGCCGTCAATACGAACAAGAGGTGACCGAGACGTGTAACCAATTGCACCCCATACCATCACGCCAAGTGATACACCAGTATGGCAAAGACGAATACACGATGTGCATCCTCCACGATGACGCCAAACACGGATGCGACCAACATGATGCTGTAAACAGAACCTGGATTCATCCGAAATAATGACGTTTTGCCTATCGTGCACCCAGGTTCGTCGTTGAGTACACCATCGCAGGTGCTCCTGTCTGTGAAGCAGCGTCAAGGGTAGCCGCAGCCATGGCCTCCGAGCTGATAGTCCATGCTGGTGCAACTGTTGACTCAGGGATCGAGACGTGGCTGCACGATCCGTTACAGCCATGCGGATAAGATAGCTGTCATCTCCCCTGCTAGTGATACGAGGCCGTTGGGTTCCAGTACGGCGTTCCGTATTACACTCCTGAATCCACCGATTCCATATTCTGCTGTCATTGGATCTCGACCAACGCGAGCAGAAATGTCGCGATACGATAAACCTCAATCGCGTTATGCTACAATCCGACCTGTATCAAAGTCGGAAACGTGATGGTACGCATTTCTCCTCCATACAAGAGGCATCACAACAGTGTTTCACCAGGCAACGCCGGTTAACTGCTGTTTGTGTATGAGAAATCGGTTGGAAACTTTCCTCATGCCAGCACGTTGTAGGTGTCGCCATCGGCGCCAACCTTGTGTGAAAGCTCTGAAAAGCTAATCATTTGCATATCACGGCATCTGTTTGCTGTCGGTTTAATTTTGCGTCTGGAGCACGTCATCTTCGTGGTGTAGCAATTTTAATGGCCAGTAGTGTGTCTCTCGCGGTAAGACGCGCTGTTTTCCATGCGTATGGCTCATACCGCTGTTCTCGGAATGAGTGATTTACATTCTCAGCACATATTCGTGCGGATCTCAGCGCTCAAGTTCACGGGCCTCCCTTGCATCGACTGATACGTGCACGTTTCTGTGGGGGAGATAGGTAACGTGCTCCAGCACGATAGTCCAACAGGTCACGAGGGTGGGAATGAATCTTTCGAGACATTTCGTCCTAGAAGGATGGTTCCACTTTTCTGGACGGCTCCTCTTACATGGTAGAAACGTTTCAGTTAGTGCTCGCTGTTGGTCCCTATATTCACGTTAATATAGCGTAGTTGAACTTAGGGCTATACCGTGCTGCAGTGAGGCGGTTAATATACAAGCGTTTAGTGCTGGTTTTTTCCATACCGCAGGACCAGCATCTAGCAACAGCTACTACGGAGCGAGCGGAGCAGAGGATCCGCGCTACACGCCGCAGTACGACCCACAACAGGTGGCGAACAGCCTGGCAGGACGAGCCGTGGCCTCCGTACTGGGGGCGACATCCACATCTGAAGACATGCTGCGGTTGCGAGCGGAGGCCACTGTGTCCTGTCCCGACAGGCCGGAAGAGCCAGCGTGCGTCCCCCAGACACATGACGGCGCGTGCGTCTTCAACTTGGTGCTGGACCCGTGCGAGGGCGGTACCTCGGACAACTCCAGTGACGTGCTGGACACGCTTCTGGAGCGACTGGAGGCGCTCTCGGACCCCATGCTGCCTGTACAGGACAACCCTGTGGAGCCGGAGCTGGTACGCCCGTCCCGCTGGAACAACACGTGGGTGCCCTGGACCGACTGCATCGCAGATCCCACCTACATTGCCTGCAACGTCGTTACTTAGCCTTGGGTACCACCATGGAGAACATCTTTGCGGATCCATCGGTTCCGTAAATTCGTGTAAAAGTTGTAACACCTTTCTAATATTGCGGCTGTTTTCTAATGAGGCTTTTGGAATATCCATTCAAGCTATCTACGAAATAAATAATAAATCACTGTCTGATTAATGATTATCACTTTTTGCTGTCTTCATTACGTTTTGTTTTGTTTGTTCATTACTCATATACAGACCACAAGATAAATACAAGTATTACCCTTGAGGAGATATCTGCATAATTTGTGAACAAATACCTACTACGTGTGGGAATTCAAATTTAAAATCATGAGAGAGAAGTCTTCACAGCCGTTCGCATCTGATATGAAACATTTCGGTCTATGTGTCTGCGTTGTTATGTTTCTATGTAGGTTAATGTTTACGCTGCTGTTGTAAAACGCCTTAATCAAGACAATGTATCACTCCACCCTGATGGAAACTACTTGGAACGGTGGCCTCAAACTTCTTCTATGTATAGTATTTTGAATTCTGAGCAACCGTAACAATTGTCCACATAACTATAAGGGAAACGTCACCGGTCTGGCTGTAGAAAGTTTGTATTCAACTTACGACCGCCTTCACGCCACGTTAGGTGCATAACCAGGTGATATAAACGTTACCTGCATCATTAATTTGAGCTGTACTGAAGCGTCTCCACGTCCTTGACGTTACTGATCAATTAAAATCGTCTAGAAGCGTTTGTCAAATCGATAAAAAGGGAATGTTCCAGGAACAAAGTATCTATAGAAATATAAAGACGCAGTCCCATGCACTGCAAACTTACAATGGTGAAATTGAGCCTACATTAACGATGTAATTTTACCTCCTATTTATGTAATTACGTAGTTACGTAGTTCTCAATTCGTTCGAGGAATCAATCATTCATAATAGGAAACACAGTCATAACTCAGTCACTCAAAATGATTCAGAAATTTTACTTGTTAGAATGAAATCAGGTGATGATTCTTCTTGTCTGCAGGCTCGTGCTTTGCGACAGTCTGCTAATCTGTACAAATATAATGCCTAGTATTTTTTGGAGCGTTGTATAATCAGTCGGGAAACCTCAGATCAAGCGGATATTTGGCTTTGATGAAGTTTAACCTTCCGAAGAAGTAATGGGGCTCTTGGATTATTAAATGCAGGTTCGTATACAGTCTTTCGGAAGTTCCCTTCTGATTAACAACTACGCAATATATCGATGAATATCATTAATTCTCAAATGTCAAATAATGTAAATTGTTACATACCTTTTGTAAGAAGGAGCAATATATATATCGTACAATTTCGTATCAGTTATCTTTTGTCATAAGTCTCAATATTCAGATTACAATTCTTCAAACAATGCTCAGGCTAATCGGCACCAAGACAATCTCGGAAGCTTTTTTCTAACAACCACCAGAGAGAGTACTACAAAGAATAATTATGCGCTCATGGCATAGCAATTGTATGAAACTACTTTGCGCATGGATTCTGCGAGTATGAAGATAGAAAATTAGTAAACGTGATTCAAGGGTAGAATTGTATCAGAATAATTCATCGAATATAAAGAGATATTACAACGATATTTCTTTTTTTAAGTATTTGTACTGTCTCAAAGAAGTATTCATTATTATGTAGCACATTTTCAGTCAGAATAATATCGTATTTACCCAAAATTTACCACCAACTTATGTGTGAACTGAGGCAAGTGAATATGGCTAGGAATGAAAAACAGTGCATCCATTCCCGTGTTTCAGTCAAGCGCTGCCTAATGCTCCGTTTGAAACTCTCTAAAACCTTTGTTTCTGTCAACTTTTCCAGATTCCACATTATTAATTTCCTTCCTTTGTCTCGTTTTCCAGTTCAAGTGGCCAGTTCATAACAAATAAATTAAAAGATCAGAGCCCATATGTGCCCCTCCAAGTGCTTTACAGTTTAAAATCTTACCGACATATAATCTGAAACCTACTGATGTCTCCAGACCTCTGCCACGTACATGACCTCCTTTCGTGATTCTCAGGCCAAGTGTTTCTCCTTTCATTCCCTTAGTCCATGTTCTTCTATTTTTTATTTTTTTTTTGCTATCTTACTGTGCCTACTGACGCACCACAATCTCCAAACACAATTAACGATCTGAATAAATTATTTTATGTTATTATACCTTTTCCAATCTCTTAGTTATCTGCAGAGCTATTTGGCATATAAACTCGTACTACTGTGCTGGAGGCTGCCTGCGCGTCTCTCTTGACGAAGATAATGCTTTCACTATGCTGTCTTCGTGTCTCTCTCACATGTTCCGCCAGCTGCAGCTGTTCGAGGAAACACAGTACTTCGACAGTGATGTAGGAGACGCGGTGTAGTAAAGATGCTTAGTCTGTAGTACTAGTCATCAGAAACTAACGGCAAGGTAAGCTCTTCGAATATGTTTTGTCAAAGATTCCATCCAACTGGGCACCCGAGAGCAATACACACAGCTGATTCAGTGAATAGTGTCGTCATTCACCATACTCTTCCGAGGAGTTTTCCTTATTCATTACTACTCCTGCATTACCACTATTTGACTTTGTCTCGATAACTCTGTACTCTTCTGACCAGAAGACCTGTCCTTGCTGCAACCGCACTACACAAATTCCCAATAAATATGACTTCAACTTACCCACTTTGCTTTTTTCAAGATCTCTAATTTACCTACACAATTAAGGAATCTGTTATTCCAAGTACCGAACTGTAGAAAGTCAATATTGTTCCTTCGATTACAACATCATCGTTTCCTTTCAACATGGTTCTGGGAAAGGAGGACTATTTTCCCTCTGGAATCTTACCCTCATATAATTAAATAATCAATGAATCATACAGTACAGCTGCATGACCTCGCTATATACAGGGTGGTCCATTGATCGTGACTGGGCCAAATATCTCACGAAATTAGTTTCAAACGAAAAAACGACAAAGAACGAAACATGTCTAGCTTGAAGGGGGAAACCAGATGGCGCTATGGTTGGCCCGCTAGATGGCACTGCCATAGGTCAAACGGATGTCAACTGCGTTTTTTTAAATAGGATCCCCCATTTTTATTACATATTCGTGTAGTACGTAAAGAAATATGAATTTTTTAGTTGGACCACTATTTTTGCTTTGCGATAGATGACGCTGTAATAGTCACAGACAGATGGCTCAACATTTTAGACGAACAGTTAGTAACAGGTAGGTTTTTTAAATTAAAATACACAACGTAGGTACGTTTGAACATATTATTTCGGTTGATCCAATGTGATACATGTACCTTTGTGAACATATCATTTCTCAGAACGCATGCTGTTACAGCGTCATTACCTGTAAATACCACATTAATTCAATAAATGCTCAAAATGATGTCCGTCAACCTCAATGCATTTGGCAATGCGTGTAACGACATTCCTCTCAACAGCGAGAAGTTCACATTCCGTAATGTTCGCACATGCATTGACAATGCGCCTACGCATGATGTCAGGCGTGTAGGTGGTTCACGATAGCAAATTTCTTCAACTATCCCCACAGAAAGAAATCCGCGGACGTCAGATCCGGTGAACGTGCGGATCATGGTATGGTGCTTCGACGACCAATCCACCTGTCACGAAATATGCTACTCAGTACCGCTTCAACCACACGCGAGCTATGTGCCGGACATCCATCATGTTGGAAGTACATCGCCATTCTGTCATGCAGTGAAATATAGTATCATCGGTAGAACATAACGTAGGAAATCAGCATACATTGCACCATTCAGATTGCCATCGATAAAATGGGGGCCAATTACCCTTCCTCCCATTATGCCGCATCATACATTAACCCGCCAACGTCAGTGATGTTTTACTTGCCGTGGGTTTTACGTTGCCCAATACTGCATATTATGTCGGTTTACGTTACCGCTGTCGGTGAATGGTGCTTCGTCGCTAAATAGAACGCGTGCAAAAAATGTCTCATCGTCCCGTAATTTCTGTTGTGCCCAGTGGCAGAACTGTACACGACGTTCAAAGTCGTCGCAATGCAATTCCTGGTGCATAGAAATATGGTACAGGTGTAATCGATGTTGATGTAGCATTCTCAACACCGACGTTTTTGAGATTCCCGATTCTCGCGCAATTTGTCTGCTACTGATATGCGAATTAGCCGCGACAGCAGCTAAAACACCTGCTTGGTCATCATCATTTGCTGCAGGTCGTGGTTGACTCTTCACATGTGGCTGAACACTTCCTGTTTCCTTAAATAACGTAACTATCCGGCGAACGGTCCGTACACTTGGATGATGTCGTCCAGGATACCGAGCAGCATACATAGCACACGCTCGTTGGACATTTAGATCACAATAGCCATACATCAACACAATAGCGACATTTTCCGCAATTGGTAAACGGTCCATTTTAACACGGGTAATGTATCAGGAGGCAAATACCGTCCACGCTGGTGGAATGTCACGTGATACCACGTACTTATACGTTTGTGACTATTACAGCGTCATCTATCACAAAGCGAAAAAAGTGGTCCAACTAAAACATTCAAATTTCTTTACGTACTACACGAATATGTAATGAAACGGGGGTTCCCATTTTAAAAAACGCAGTTGAAATCCGTTTGACCTATGGCAGCGGCATCTAGCGGGCCAACACTACCGCCATCTGGTTTCCCCCTTCGAGCTAGACGAGTTTCGTTCCTTGTAGTTTTTTCGTTTGACGCTTATTTCGTGAGACATTGGACCCGGTCGCTATCAATGGACCGCCCTGTCTAACAGCCGCAGCTGCTTGCAAGACAAGAATACAGAAAAGAACAAACTACGAATGACTCATGCGAATGGAACGGACATCGGTAGATGTGTTTAGCATGTGCAGACAAACAAATGATTACAATTTCACGAAGATCGGATATCTCTCGGAAAGACATTGAATAGCGGCATCAATTAGTGCAAGCAAAGCCGAATAACTGCTTGCATAAGACCAGAGGTGGACCAAAGCGCTGTTGACTTGCTCAATTTGTGAAGATCTTTATCTTGATATATTATCCAATTTTTGTGAAACTGTAATCATTTGTTTATCTTTAAGTGTACATCACATCTACCGATTTTCCGCTCTATTCGGATAATACCTTCTTTGTGCCTCTTTTTTCTTTTTTGTTGGTATTGTACTGTAGCAAGGTCATTGTACGTTTTACAATATCAGATCAGTCATCCAGATTGATCCCTCTACAACTACTGACTGATAAGGCTGTTCCTCGTTGTCGGGGATCATATGTTAACGTTTAGGTTGTATGGGATCATATGTCAGCGTTTAGAACCATTAAAACTTTCTTTCAGTACTAACAAACTCTTTAAAGAGCGGCGTCCCGAAACGATCAAAAGCTGTCGTCATCTGTATTTGTTTATCAACACCCAGTTTCTGTCAAACGACCATCATCAACGATCGAAAACTATTACAGTAGGTTAAAGGAACGTTCTTTGTCGTCAAGTGCATAATTATTGTCAGTTGCAACATATTTCACTTATGAAGCCGTCCACTGTCTTATACGTTTTTCTACAAGACCAGTGTTTTCCAAAGTTTATCAACACCCAGTTTCTGTCAAACGACCATCATCGACGATCGAAAACTATTACAGTAGGTTAAAGGAACGTTCTTTGGCGTCAAGTGCATAATTATTGTCAGTTGCAACATATTTCACTTATGAAGCCGTCCACTGTCTTATACGTTTTTCTACAAGACCAGTGTTTTCCAAAGTTGCTGAAACCATTACCCCTGCGTGCATCCAGATATTAGCTGCTATTCTCTCTCGGAACCCTCTCACCATCATCGATATTACCTTCTAGTTAAATTTTGGGGTCTTCTGGAACATTGTTTATTACTTCCTACAGAGATCATCATCAGATCTACATTCCTTTGTTATAGTAGGAGTCGCTGGCGTGGAGCAGGCCCGTCCATGCTGGCGTGGAGAACATTGCTCAAACCGTTCATCACAATAAAATTAACAACTCATAAGGGACCACCCCTGTGCTTACTAAACAATTTTTTTAATGAAAAGCATTTCCCTAGGCCACTTTTATTTTTTAAACGACCAAAGAATGATATGTATTTTCTTACATATTTTATTGAACCGCGAACTTTTCGAGACAAATGGCATTACAATTATTTCTTATAACCTTCATTTGTAGAATGATGAAGCAATTCTCAGTGCGATGCGAATGCCATCTACAACTCGTTGTATGAGAAGATTGTTAGCTACCTATTTTGAGGATAAACACTTGTTACGAAACGTACTTCTTCTGCACCACTCGATCCATAGCGACAGACTACATCCACATTCAAAAGCAACCAAGTTAAAATGTATGCACAATACGTACTGTTTGTAACTCACGAGACTGAATCACTCCTAACGTCTGATCTGACAGGAACTGGAAGGAGGCTGCCAATGTTTGTATCTGCCCACTGCCGCCAATAACACTATTAATTATAATAATAATACTGTGCATGATCTGCAGTAATGCAGCAGCCATTTTATAGTTACTAGTGTAATGTGCTCCTACGAATTTCGTGATTGAGGAAAGACCTACAGTTTTGTTATTAAACTCCCATATTAACTGCTTTCACAATCATCAGGAGAAAGGAAACTTACAAGCATTGAGTAAAATTTTTAAGGTATCTAAACCATGCCATGGAAACTAGTGACACACGAACTTTTTATAGAGGTGCAATATGAAAATTAAATGTTTTTACACTCGCAGAGACGATGAAGATTGAAATATTACTGGAACTGCTCTAGAGATTTGGATATTCCTAATAATTGATGATGTAAGTGGAATTTCATTTTTTTTTCTGCTAGCTTTATCTTCTTTTGTAAAAAGATGATTAACTTGTTTTCATGAAATTAAAGTTTGTTAATTTTGCGAACAAGTTTGTCGAAACTATAACACAGAAAACAGACGTGATAAAATGAAATATATGTTACTTGACAGCAGCACAGTAATAGAATTTCCATATTCACAATGGTTAAGTGCATATTATGAGTTCTTTGTACCTGGAATATTCCACACAATCGTGTTTGACAGGCACAGGTAAATACTTGATTTTTACACAGGGAAAGTCCGCAGCTCGTGGTCTCGCGGTAGCGTTCTCGCTTCCCGAGCACGGGGTCCCGGGTTCGATTCCCGGCGGGGTCAGGGATTTTCTCTGCCTCGTGATGACTGGGTGTTGTGTGATGTCCTTAGGTTAGTTAGGTTTAAGTAGTACTAGGGGACTGATGACCATAGATGTTAAGTCCCATAGTGCTCATAGCCATTTGAACCATTTTACACAGGGAAGCTTTACCCTAGCGAGAGAAGCCAATGGTGGTATACGCTTTTCTCTAGAGTTAAAACGTCGGGTCTGACACGATGAATGACAGGATATCTTTCAAAGAAACAATAGCACAGCATCGACTGCTTGTAATTAAAAGCAATACTACGATAAAGCGGAATGAAGCAAATGAACGCAGCTTACCATTTGTTCTTTGCAGCGCAAAGATTTCCATAAAAAATAATGTTACGTGGTTATATAGATTTAAGGTGCCCCTCACAGACAGTGTTAACGTTTATGTATATTATCTTTTCTGGACAAATACTGGTGCCAATGTGTTTGAAAATAGTGAAGATGGGCTTTTACCTCTGCATTCCGTAGTGTTTAAGTTCCTGCGAGCTCACTGAGGTCCGAGTAGCCTGAATTCGGCGATCGGACGTGATTTTGTGTTCCGATGTGCTGCGACTCTTTGATATGTTCACAGAGAAATAAATAAAAAACTTTTGCTTTAAACGACACTTGCAATTATATTTTGCACGTAAGCATTTTTCTTACAGGTTATTGTTATGTCTGCTCGGTACAGCTATCGCTATCAACATCTCACCTCAGACAGAAGAATCTAATTAAAAAAAATAAATGCAGTCTAATCTTTCACTTTAACTTGCTGCTTACAGATATTATTTTCTGTGGTTATCAATGTGCAATTTAGCTTGAGCTGTTATAAGGTAATAAAGTTTATCGTCCAAGCAAAAAGGAAAAATTACGGCTGATTTTTCTTTCTCTATGTTTAGATACTTTATTTCCGTCCTCACTGGATACTGGCGTCGATAACATTAGTTCCTTCGAGGACAGCATGCAGTATATACGTTATGATATTTTATACATGAAATTCATATACAGTATTACAATATGAAATGTTACTGTGCGTGTACCATGGCCCAGGAATTTAATCCTTTACTGCTGGACCAGAGGATGATGATTGTGAACTGATTCTGACCCTCTCATTATGTGTTTCGAGCTGAGTTGGAACACTTACATCTGATATTTCACCAGACGTATGGTGCGTTAATTCAACTTTAAAGTAACTCGGTCACCGTTAATTACCTTCTTTACATGGAGGTCCTGCAAAGCACAATCTCCGTAGAACAGTATGTAGTTCTGGAAAGATTTAAACTTGTCTCTTTCTAGCTGTGATTGGTGGAAGGGAAAACAATATCTACTATAATTACGAAATGATGTCAACATTTCATCATTGACTGTCTTGTATTTGTTTCTGTGGGTGTACAATCACAATTACTTCGTAACGTAGATCAGATACAATATAAAATAGTAGAACATACTCCTTGAAGGCTAAATAAGAATTAAATAACATTATATTTTAGAGCTTCCTTTGCTTTTTGTTGTTTACATTCCTTCCTTTTTCGTTTTTGTTTACATTCCTGTAAAGGGTGTCTGCTCGTAGGCAGTCGACACACCGCCAAGCTGTAACGTCAGAACATGAAAGGCCCCACCCACAGCAGGTAAATACATTTACTCGCTTTAACTCCTAGCCCATAACTCAAACCGCACGTCTCTTAGTTCTATTCTGCACAAACTTGAAATAAAACGACGGCGCTCAGTATGCGTTTCGTGTCTTTTTCTCTGTGTAATACTATTCTGACACCCATCATCTTTCTTTATCATAAATAGAGTGGGAAACGTCGTTTACCTAAATGCCATGTAACACAATAGTCGGGTGTTGGGGTTTTAAGTTTTATGTGTTTTTGACTGGACACAGGTTAGCCCTTATTGATAACTTAAATCTTCATAATATTAGCTCACAAATCACAATTTCTACATTTCATAGTCACATAAGGTGATTTTGTGTGTACTGTCTTATTTATAAATTGGTATTTGTATAAAATGTCGTCCTTCTTGATTACTTAGTCTTTATTATACTTAAATTAGTGTCCATCCTTCATTTGTCGAAGTGTTTATTACTTTTCGTCCGCAATGGGGTACATTCTTTTTCGACAGCTGAACAGTATTGTCCGACTTTCGTTTCTGTTAAGCCGTCTTGTTTTGGTCCACCCGCCAGAACTGCAATGTTGCCAGCGCGTCGGTTAACAGGAATAAGCTGGCACCTTGCGGTGCTAGTCCTTGCGACTGCACGCCCATACTTGTCTTGTGTCCCATAAACGTCCCTCCAAGGAATACGGCGCGTCTTATGTGGCCGAACGACGCGAAGAAGAAGCCAGAACTGGTCCATACAGCGAAAACCTTCAGAAGGTAGGTTTGCCGCACCACCACCAGCAGATTTCTGAAGTGACAGTTCGCCCGTCCCTAACGGTCGTAGTCTCACTACCGTCCAGGGAAGACTTCGTACACAAGTTGATGTTCGTATCATTTAAGTCTATGCTCCGTAATTTGATCATTTTAACACATTTTTTATACGAAGACTGTAAATGCATCTCAGGAGTCATGTCATAATTTCAGTTTATTGTCCTTGTTCCTTCTTGAGGCGTAAAACCCGTTCCACATTTGAATGCACCTTTACATCAGTTTCACACACAAACCCATTAAAATATAATTTTCGACAAATGTTTACTCTAAAATACATACTGCTATTTATAATTTGTCTCACAAAAATTTTGAAACTAACATTTTTAATGAAAGAGAGGGCCTTCCACGTGACTGTTTTCTTTGTGTTACATTGTTTTAGGTACAAAAGGAAATTTTAAAATTTATTTTGGGTAATTCAAGGTTCTTCCTATTTCAGACATGTGAACACATTTTTCTCGGTCAATTATTCACTGCAAATCATGATTTTCGTCATAGTTCTGTCAGATCTGTGCTTTTAGTACATTCAGCAGCATCTAAGGGGTGATTTCTACAGTGCTCACCCAAGAGCTGCGATAGAGGGGCACGTATCAGAGAGTACATTTCAGTAGAGAGTCTGATTACACTATAAAGAAAAATGTTTCGGAAAAAGGCAAAGGAAAAAATAATACAGCGTAACTTAATCTTGAATAAGTCTACTGTGTATTATGTACATATTGACGTGGACAAGGTCGATAAGGAATCAGCACGGTGTCTTCCTTTTGTTTTGTCAAAGTTTCGTTGTTTCTGTTTACAGAGAGATACGATTTACATCGTCTCAATTTTACTGTTCCCGTTATGAGTGCGTAAATGTTTAGTGATACTTGTTTATGCTGATGCAAGTAAATATTTGTCTCGAGCCACTTTCACCTCAATTATCCTTATTACTACAGATATGTACAGATTTATACCATTGTTGATTTGACAAGTAGTCTAGTGTTCTTAAAGCAATTCTTTAATTCATTTTGGTACAGACCGTATGTTTCATAGTTCTATCAAGCTGATACTTTTGTATGCTGACAGTATACAACATTTGAACTCGCATAATGTAACAAACAGTGAAAGACGTTAGTGCAAGATTGTATTTTATGTAATATCTTTGACGTTCATAGGTGATTATCGTATCATAATGCGTTATTTGAATATGCAAATGATCGCATCTGTGTGAGGGGAGACAAAGTTGTCGTTGCCCTGATTTTTTAAATATTTTCTGCTCTGACTTATGAAACGGCCATTACGAAGTGGTTTACAACCCAATGCTTTCGTGACTCACTGCGTGTATCATCTCTTCCGTCGCTCGTTTTCTACTCGGTTACGGAAATTTTGTCAGTTCCGTTTCGTCTATGTTGCCGGTGTGGAAGCAATACTGTGTCCCAGTACCGGTAGCTATCGATCAAAGTAAGACCTATCATACACCTTTGTTTAGCGGTGGTTGACAATCACATTCCGCTAAAACAGTGCTTCAGTAACCCAGCCCCATCGCCGAAGTTATTCATCGTGACTACTGTTGACTGTTCCTATCAGATACTTTAGTATTCTCTTCCATTTCTTACGCTATGTGCTGTTCGGTGCAAATCAATGTTAATATTCAGCCAAATGTATTACAAAAGAATTTTGGTTGTCCTGTGGTTGAGTCCTGGGTTTGTCTGAATCTATAACCAGGACATCGCATACCACTCACGAGGCATGTCAAGCAACCAAGATAAATGTGAATTAAATTTGCATTTGTGTAACTTGTTTATCCAGTTTCCTATGAGATTTTCGTTAATTAGTTAAATAACTATTTTATACTTTAAATTGTGAAAACTTGTTCCACCCGTGAAATTGGGTTTTGACATGTTCTCTTTTTTGAGTTCTGGTCAAGTGCACGTTATGTCATCTTAATGGTCTGTTAAGTGCCTCAGCACTCATATGGGGTATATCTAATAATAGTAACTTTAAGTGGTTCATTCCAGTCTTCTCATTTCTTGAGTGACTTCAACGTCTTCCATTTTCTACCCTTATTCTGGAAGTGTGAATGCCTGTAATCTGCAAAGATCTACTGGCGGGGCTCTTCCTATATGCCGTTACAGTGGCCCGGCTCCTGGTGGCTGTTACGTTTTCTATCGTGACTTGTTTGCTCTTCAGCCACTCGCTTCAATTAATCAGTTGAGCACATTTTGGAGGTCAATTTTACTCTTTCTTTGCCAGCTTCAGCCGTAGGAAGGGGTTTAATTCCTCAAGGTAAATTTAGGCCATCGCTGGTCCGTTAGGATTCCATTTATCTTCTGATAGTTCTATATAGTTCTAGTGAGTAACTTATTGTGGTCGAGTTTATTGATTTTACACGGTCAATGTGATCCCAAATTGATGGTTTTAAGAATAATTTTTAACCCCCTTTATATTGTTCAGGGAGACACAGAGTTGTGTTAGAAGCCAGTTTATATATATTTATGATATATGTCAGGTGTCACGCAAATCCAACACCTTCCATGAAAACCCTGACATGATAAGCAAATCCAGTAGTATGTCACATAGCTCCGAATAAATAGTGACATTAAATTAACCAAAGTAATACCACAGACTATCACAAAAATGCCTAAATGCATGTCATACCTTCCCACCGTGAGACAGACGCAGTTCCGAGGGGACAAACGAGAACAGAAGCCGAGAGCAGAACCGTGTTAAGCTAGAAGGCCCTACGACAAGGGACGGACACCCAGGTCGCCAGACAACCACCAGGACCACCCCCCAGCCCATGTTAAAAGCTAGAGCCCTCCAGAAGAACAGTATAGGTCTTACGATAACACTAAAAGGGCCACACCAGCCGTAAGTTTTAGCGTGAGACTTTTTCGCGTCACTGTTACGTTGCAAACGTTAAAAACATTGCCCCACCACGAAAAGTAGCCGCCAGGACTACACCCCAGCCCATGTTAAAATATAGAGCCCTCCAGAAGAACAGTATAGGTCTTACGATAACACTAAATGGGCCACACCAGCTGCAAGTTTTAGCGTGAGACTTTTTCGCGTCTCTGTTACGTTGCAAACTTTAAAAACATTGCCCCACCACGAAAAGTATAACGTTTCTCATTGGATAGAGAGAATTTTTGTAGGCGGAGCTTAATGTTAACATTGAGACCCTGATTGGTCAGATGAAAACACAGCCAGATAGTTTTTTTTTTTAACCAACTTCGGTAAATTGTAGTAACGAGAAGTTAGGTGTTGTTGCTTCCGAGACGGCGAGCTGGATGGAGCTGCGTCGCCCGACGCCCCCTGACTCTGCATAACCAAAGACAAGGTAATGAACGCACGCGATGCCGCATAACAGCGCATAAAGCTTCACTCAGAACTGCAGATGTCTCATCTGTTACACCACCGTTTTGCGTAATACTAGTGTCGATCGTCAATTAAAGCTCGTGGTATTCACATTTGCTACGTAAGTTAAAATCTAAAACGCGATGATTTTTCTATTATATAATTATTGAGAAGCCACATCAGACACTGTAATTTACGACAAGTTAGATAAGTAATTAAAGATAATTGAGGGTCACTGTAGACCGTTTTGATAGTTTTCTCTTTTATGAAACTTAACTTTAGATTATAGATGTGATATGGAATAGGTCATCCTTCGATCCATTGTAGAACTTGGAAACCCATTCAGGGAATATTCGTGCACATTTTTGTTGAACGCAGTGGGTTTTTATCATTCTGTATTAAAACATTTCCTTTTATCAGTAGTGCAATTTATAAACAATGTTTTGTGAGTAGAATAAAATTTCCAATGGTAAACTTAACTGCTTTTTCGACGTTATTTTACAAGCTAACTAAAAATAGGAAAGCCTTGAACCCCTTCCACTAAATTTAGTTAGTATTAAGATTCTTTTACAGGGAGTGCAGTGGAGCTGACGCTGAAATCATTAAGTATTTGGTTATATCATCGCTAGTCTCACTGAACTCTTCTGAACTCTACATGTCATGTGTGGTCTGGCGTCTCCTTACCAGCAACAGGTCCCAGGTTCAAACTAGTCAATTCCGTAAAAAACACGCTCAGAGCGTCGTTGCGCGAAAGTGGTAGGGAGACACGACATAGAACAAATAGAAACCACGCAGAATGTTAGATATATTTAAATTTATTGTGCTATTTCCATGATTTAATGTAAATTCCCTTTTATGGGGGCTAGATTTATCCTGTCGTACTTAGTGCTTAAGTAAGCCCACTGAAATATCACTATCAAATTAAACTAACTGATCCGGTTTCCTGTAACACGTGAATTTGCTTAGTTCTCCCTGTTCTACGATTTATCTCGTCGAAAAGTGTTTCAGTGCTATAATGTACACTAGTCAAACCTGAACAAAGATGTTCTCCAGTTTAACTATTTATTCCGTAGTTTTAGTGGAATTTAAAATTTCCAAATTTGCAAGCGTTTATCTGTTTTGTGTAAATTGTTGTCACTATAGCTGTGACCTACCTAAACAATTGCAACACGTAATTGTTGGTGTTTTAACTGGTTTTGTTGTAATAAATGAAAACTTAAAGTAAAGCTTGTGGGTGATTTACATTCCGCGGTTCCTCATCCTCGGTAATGCTACAATTAAACTTTTTTAATTAAAGCTTGTGTTAATATTTTTTGGTGACTTACTGGGACAAAAGAAATGGAGGTGCTACACAAATATTACTAAAACAGATTTTGTCATCACAAATATATATTATTAACAATAAAGACGGGGCACAAACTCGAATTACGAAAGAATGTGGTAGGAAATTGACTGTGTCCTGTTGAAAGGGACTATCCCGGCATTTGCCTGTAGCGATTTAGGGAAATTACCAGTCAGTAGGGAGACAGTGTGTGTGTTGGACCATCAAGCTACGGACCCCCTTGAAGATGTCTCCCGCAGTCGGAGACGAAACGTTGGGAATCACCTCAGAATTCATCAACCGACCACGGCATAACAGCCCGGATAATTATAATGGACATGATATTTCCGGCCGTGAAAGTTTACATTTTAGTATAAATTACCTAAAACCGATATCTAGATGGCCGGGTATGTATTTGAACAGTCGTCCTCCTGAATGCGAGTTCAGTGTGCTAAGCACTGCGCCATTTCAGTCATAACTTTCCAGAATGGACACTGTTGGCTGGGATATCCCAGGGAGTGCGTTCAGCCGCCGGGAGGAGTGTCCATCCTCCATGCAAATTTTTCCTTGCGGATGTATTAGTATCTAATGTGTATTTGCAGAGTCAGGTGAGTGTAATGGATGAGTGTATGGTGTTATGTTTGTGCAGTATGATGATGATGGTGGTGGTGGTGGTGAGAGGTGGTAGAGGGTGATAACAGGTGTCAACGTACAGCCTATGGCTCTTGAATAGCACCAAGGACACCGCCGACGTTAACACTGAGCCCAACCGACGCATAGATCAACAACAATCTTTTTACATGCCTTCACTTGATGAGCCATTACGGAGAGGTTTGCCACTTAATCGAGAACATTGGCACAAAGGTTGGTGATCAGAAGCTAAACGCGACCACCTCTGCTACAAAAAACTGGCTCTGAGCACTATGGGACTTAACATCTATGGTCATCAGTCCCCTATAACTTAGAACTACTTAAACCTAACTAACCTAAGGACATCACACAACATCCAGCCATCACGAGGCAGAGAAATTCCTGACCCCGCCGGGAATCGAACCCGGGAACCCGGGCGTGGGAAGCGAGAACGCTACTGCACGACCACGAGATGCGGTCCCTCTGCTACAACTGCAGTCCAAATATTAGCAGTGAAAACTTCATCCATCACCAGGATTCCAACCGGCTTACTTCCCAACCGAACACTACCGCATAGACTATGGAGAAGGGTTTGCTGAACGTGGGCAGTTAGCTATGCTGGTTCATCAACAATGAAATATTCGGGGGCCTCTATCACGCTGCCTGACTGCACACGCTAGGAGGTACTGCTTACTACGCACAGCAGTTGAGTAGTGTGCGGTAAGCAGCAACTGCTTAATGACCTTTACCGACCTAAATTTTAGCAAATAATTTGTTCTGCGAAGACTTAACGCCAGGCTTTGTTAGGTCTCATAGCGTTACATAGTAACCTCCCGATTTTTAAGATAATCTACCAGCACAAAGCATTTGGATCGAGAAAGCACGTTGATGAAATATTAGGTGGTCAATGTATGTACACTCTCAATGGCGTACTCCTCGAAATACCTCCAGAGGATCAAGTGACCTGCATCCCAAAGCTCATGCCACAAAACACGTTCTGGATGGAGGTGTGCTGCAAAGAGTGGCTAACACAGTATCCTTAATATCCGGTGATATTACATCACACATTGCAGCTTTGAACATGTTCTGGAAAGTGTCTGCGAAGTGTAGCAAACACACTGACGTAAAGATATCTTCTACTGCTTAAACTATTCCTACAGACACAAAGAAACATTTTCAATTATCGCTCGTCTTACCGTATCAGATAATCAAACCACGAAGCTCAAAGAAACCGTAGTCGATGCTGGATCGAGACTGTCCGTCGATAACAACACCAACAATTGCCGAAAGCTTGAAATCAAAAGAACAGTACACTCGCTGTGGTACAACTTCCACGCTGAACAACACAAATAAATAAATACTAACGGGGTAAGAAGTATACGAGGGCTATTCAGAAAATAAGGCCCAATCGGTCGTGAAATGGAGACAACTATGAAAATCAGTCAGCTACACCTCTCACGTACTTCTCTACACAGTCTCCGCTCTGACTTAGTCATTCGTCGTACCATTGTTCTTTTGCAGTACCCTCGTTATAGAAGGCAGCTGCCTGGGCTTTTCGTCAATTCTCTACGCTAGTCTGCAGCTCGTTGTCTGTGTTTTCATAACTAGTGGTTCGTGTGGCCAGAGATTACCGTCAAGGCGAGCCAGTTATGGGCGCTATCATGGGTGACGAAACACTTGCCTTCGGAAACGCCACGGGAGCATCTTCATTCCCCCTGCAGAATGAGGCCGACAGTCTTCATGAAGAAGGTAACGTATGGCGGTTACGTTATATGGACTGCATGACATCAGGCGAAATATCTCACCAGGCCCTCAAACTTGGCGGGATACACTACTGTTCTAACCATCTCTACGTGATCATTGTACTCTCAGAAATGAAAAGAGCGACGTGACGCGATCAACAGGTATACTTAAGACACTGCCTAATACATCTGTGCAAAGCTTCATCAGTTTTTCATTGTGGTTTCCATTTCGCATCCGAACGGACCTTACTTTCAAAATATCCCTTCTACATTCCTGTGCTGGCGGCTGTGGCCGAGCGGTTCTAGGCGCTTTAGTCTGGAACCGCACTACTGCTACGGTCGCACGTTCGAATCCTGCCTCGAACATGGATGTGTGTGATGTGCTTAGGTTAGTTAGGTTTAAGTAGTTCTAAGTCTAGGGGACTTATGAACTCAGATGTGAAGTCCCATACTGCTTAGAGCCATTGGAACCGTTTTTGGTTCACCTAGAGTTCACCTAAGTCTGGTACTGAAGTCCTGATACGGTATGTAGATAAAATTCTGAGTATGGTACAGAAAGATCTCGAAGACAATGACATATGTAACATCGGTACGAATGAAATTGTATGTAATATCACGACATTTGTACGGAAAGAGTATAACAAAATTTGGACTGTAAACGTTAGTGGTGTAATTTCTACAAGGCTTATATGCATACATAATTTTATTATTTGATATGAACAATGAAATGCCACAAGTATTTAAAGGAAACCAAAAGGCTTATGTATCAGATATATCTTGAGTGGAGCTGGATATCACCTCTTAGGACACAGTTCGTTGTGTAGTAATTTGGTGTTAACTGAATCTTCCATCGGTCCTTGGTAGAACGAATTCATAATTATAAATGAAAAGCCAAAACTGTGCGTGCTCTACAGTTCCAATTTGGCTAACCGGTTTTTAGCTTACAAGGCCATCATCGCAATTTGACAGTCATCGTCAAAGAGGATACAGTATTGTTTGGTGAACAGCACTAAGAGTATATTACAAATGGAGAGTGAGTTGTGACCAGAGTGTACAGTAAATGTCATTGACAGGGCAGTGGTAACATAATTGGAAACGGTAATGTTAAAGAGTAAATATATAAATGCAACAAAGCACAGATATCTTGAATAAACACCGAAAAATAAAAGGTACCTGGCTGTTCTACCATACGTAGATATCCTCGTCCGTGAAATGTAATTCTTGGCCAACGTTGTCTTTTCTTCCAGCTTATCCTTACATACGAGTGCGATCCCCCACCCCGGCACACACACACACACACACACACACACACACACACACACACACACACACATACACGCACACACACAAACATGATAATTCCTTTTACATGTTTAGTTTAAATGTTTTTGTAGTAAGTTCCACTGTTGCAACTGCGAGGTCGAAGATGACATTTACTCTGTGTTTGCTCCTCAGCGTCCATGCGTAACACGTTTGTCAGGTTGTTCACCAGTATTGCATTCTTTTTTGACAGCGACAGGCTAATGACGTCCTTCTAAGACTAAAACAGGTTAACAAAACGCATCAGTACTGTAGAACATCCTCAATTTTGTGATTTTCGTTTACAACACTGTAGTAATTTCGGATAGCGGTAGTTCACGTCACGTCGAAAGGCAGCTTACTCAGAGGAAGGAAGAAAGTGAAAGATGGACCGAGCATGATAGGGGGAGATTAGAGGGTAGCTAGAGAAATTAAGATCAAGCGTGAAGGCAGAGAAGTAGCAGAAACCTTGCTTCTGAGTCCAACGATTGTAACCGTGTCGGCACTGAGTTATGCTCTCTACAGTCTGCAGGAATTACTTGTGTTATCACTATCCAATTTCATGTAAGAACAAGGAATCTGTAACAAGACTAAATCTCAATGGCTGCGGCAAGTTACAGATCGGCTGCGACGCCGTCAGCCGTCGTGTTGGTTCCGCGCTCATACTATGCTGATCAGTCTCGTGGTGTTTGCGACAGCGTTGCAGGCCTCGTCCGTCGCGTCGACGAGGCAGTCGGTCCAGGGCACCCAGGTGTTGTTCCAGCGCCTGGGGTCGGCCAGGCCGGGGTACGTCGTCGAGTCCTGCTGGGGCAGCATCGGCTGCGACAGCGCCTCCAGGCGCTCCAGCAGCAGGGAGAGCACCGCCTCGGGGGCCGCGCCGTCGCCCGCCTCGCACGGGTCGTGGCTGACGTTGAAGACGCAGACGTCGCTGCCGTTGACGACGGCGCACCGCGGCTGCTGGGGGCGGTCAGGGCAGGAGACGGTGGCCTCTGCGCGGAGCCTCAGCATCACCTCGGCTGGAGTGGAGTTGCCCAGCGCGCTAGAGATGGCCCGGCCCGCGGCGCTGGACAGCACCTGCTCTGGAGTGTAGACCGGGGTGTAGCCAGCATCCTCGCGGCCAGTCGACCCCTGGTAGCCAGTGTCCGAAGCGCTGTTCTGCCGGCCTGTGGCGCGTAGTCACAGAAATTTACGTAGTATTACCCAGTCATAAAAAATTAGGAAATCGAGAACAGCAGTTTAAGGAATAAGTATATAAGTGAAATAGGAATAATTATTATTACGCTGATCAACCGAAACATTACGCCTAGCTATATAAGAACGTAGTGTTCCGACTTTGGAATAGCATAATATCGAGAAGTCGTTGGTAGGTTTGCAGAGATACGACACCAGGTTTCTACGCACAGGCCACGGAATTCCCAGACCTTAAGAACTGCTAATAACTGAGTGCACACCTGGCCAGATACATTACTTCACGTTCTGATCAGGCGAATTTGGTGGCGAAGCCATTAACAAGAGTTTCACCATAACGCTCCTAAAACCACTGTACTACGATTGTGGCCTTGTGTCATGGAATCCTTAAAAAAAAAAAAAAAGTTTCAAATGGGTCTGAGCGCTATGGGACTTATGGACTTGACATCTGAGGTCATCACTCCCCTAGAGCTTAGAACTACATGGTGATCAAAAAGTCAGTATAAATTTGAAAACTGAATAAATCACGGAAAAATGTAGATAGCGAGGTACAAATTGACACACATGCTTGGAATGACATGGGGTTTTATTAGAACCAAAAAAATACAAACGATCAAAAAATGTCCAACAGATGGCGCTTCATCTGATCAGAATAGTAATAATTAGTATAACAAAGTGAGACAAAGCAAAATTGATGTTCTTTACAGGAGATGCTCAATATGTCTGCCATCATTCCTCAACAATAGCTGTCGTCGAGGAATAATGTTGTGAGCAGCACTGTAAAGCATGTCCGGAGTTATGGTGAGTCATTGGCGTCGGATGTTGTCTTTCAGCATCCCTAGAGATATCGGTCGATCACGATACACTTGCGACTTCAGATAACCCCAAAGACAATAATCGCACGGACTGAGGTCTGGGGACCTGGGAGGCCAAGCGTGACGAAAGTGGCGGCTGAGCACACAATCATCACCAAACGACGCGCTGAAGAGATCTTTCACGTGTCTAGCAATACTTTGTTGTTTTTTTTTGTTCTAGTAAAACCCCATGTCATTCCAAGCATGTGTGTCAATTTTTACCTCTCTATCTACATTATTGCGTGGTTTATTAAGTTTTCAGATTTATACTGACTTTTTGATCACCCGGAACTAAAACCTAACTAACCTAAGCACATCACACACATCCACGCCCGAGGCAGGAATCGAACCTGCGACTGTAGTGGTCGCGCGGTTCCAGGCTGAAGCTCCTAGAACCGCTCGGCCACACAGGTCGGCCATGGAATTTTCCTAGCTCGAAGATGACGTCACCGTCAAGGAAGAGATGAAACATGATGGCTTGCAGATTGTCAGAAATAGTGTTTTCGTTCTCCACATCACTCACAGTGCCTTCGATTACTACCACAGGTCACCTAGAGGCCCTGGTAAGGGTCCCCCAAAATATTATACTGCCCCCACAGGCAGGCATTCGAAGTGTAGTGCATTTATCAGGGAGCTGTTCGCTTGAATTACTGTGCAGTCGTCACAACGATGTATGTGATGTAACAAAAGACGGGGATCACTGTAATCAGTCGTCACGTTTACACTGCTCCTCGGTCCATTCTCGATGTTCCCCTGGGGGATGAAAGCACCGTTTACAGTGCCGTTGGGTCATTACGCTAGGGTCACTTGCTGCGGAGCCTGATTGTCAACAATACAAGGCGAATGGTGTCCTGCGAAACACTTGTGCCTGCACTAGCGTTGTGCTCAGTCATCAGACCTGCACAAAGGGTCGCCGTCTGTCCTTTATAGAGCGGACACGGTCACGATCTACCACGCTGTGCGATGAGACGCGAACCTTGTCACCTGCTCGTTGTTAACAAACATTCAACCATTTTCCTTAGATACTCCCATCAACAGTGCCCGAACAGCTGACCAGTTTCTCCGAATACGAGTGCACGTTCCCAGGCGCTGGGCCGTAACAATCTGCCCTTTGTCAAATTTGCATATTTTTTTCATTTGCGACCGTATCGTTGATAGAATGATTGCCCTTTCTTCTCAAGTCTGGTTGATGGTCACATCTGAGTACGCTGTCATCTAGGTGCTGTTCGCAGCATCCAAGGTATAACGGACGCAGACCAGCGGTAGCACTATTACAAAATGGGGGACTTTCACCTGGGCTTTTATGACACTTATTGTAGTAACCTATGGCACCGTAACAGGTGTGTACAACATGAACATCGTTTCTGACCCTCCGTGCTCGACGTGTTCCCCGACGACGACGTAACCTTCCAGATGTGTAAATGTATGTGCCTCACTGCCAGAGTTGTCAAGGGTGGATAACTGACGTTGATGTCTTGGCCCCCAAAACAGCCTGACTGGAAACCGATGGCACATCAGAGACGCTGTCTGGCGCCACCTCTGTCCCCACAGACCACCAGCCAAAAATGTGAGGGGACTGCGTGACTTGTGCACAGGTATCTGATGCCACGTACTTCCCATAAACGAATCTACCTACATATCTACTTTAGTGACAATTTATCTACTAAAGTCATATAGAATCGCTGCTATGTTGCGTTCGAAAGCCAACACGCCATTAAGCAGATGGTAAAACATGGTCAGTGCAGGTTTCAGCTAAAAACACATTAGACAAATCTGGGAGAAAATATTTACGGATATGTTCTGCTACACGACACTAAAGTGACAAATAGTCATTGGACAGTGATAGGCACATATAGAAATGGCAATAGTATATCGTACATAGCGTATAAATTGAGTGTACATTGGCGGGGAAGTCATTTGTACTCGGGTGGTTCACGTAAAAGGTTTTCGACGTGATGAGGGCTTCATCAAGGGAATTAACAGGTACTGAGCACGAAATGGTCGTTGGAGCTGGAAAAATCTCACATTCAACTTCGAAAATCGTTAGGTAATTCAATATTCCGAGATCCACAGTGCCAAGAGTATGCCGAGAATGCCAAATTTCAGGAATGACCTCTCATCACGGACTACGCAGTCGCCGACGGCCTTCACTAAACGACAGAGAGCAGCGGTGTTCGCGTAGATTTGTCATTGCCAACAGACAAGCAAAACTGAGTGAAAAACCACAGAAGTCGATGTGGGATGTACGTAGAACGTATCCGTTACGACAGTGGGGCGAAACGTGGCGTTAATGGGCTAAGGCAGTACACGACTGTCGTGAGTGCCTTTGCTAACAGTACGACATCGCCTCCAACGCTTCTCCTTTGCCCGTGACCATGTCGGTTATACCCTAGACGACTGCAAAACCGTGCCGTAGATGAGTTCAAATTTCAGTTGATGGCTTTCGAGTGTGGCGCAGACCCCAAAGAGCCACGGACCCAAATTGTCAACAAGGCACCAGGCAAGCTGGTGGTGGATCCATAATTGTGTTGGCTCTGATTACATTGAACTGACTGGATCCTGTGATCAAACTGAATCGATCATTGACTGCTAATGGTTATATTAGGCTACTTGGAGACCATTTGCAGCTGTTCATGTACTTCGTGGTCCCAAATAACGATGGAAATTTTGTGGATGCCACTGCACCGACACTGCGCCGACATGAATCTCAAGAACATTTATGGGAGGCTATCGAGAGGCTACTTCGTGCACAAAACCATGCATCAGCAACACCTTCGCAATTACGGAGGTGTATAAGGCAGCATGGCACATTATTATTGCAAGGGAGTTCCAACAACTTGTTGAGTACATACAACGTCGAAATGCTGCTCTACGCCGTGCAAAAGGAGTCATACTAATATTAGGAGGTATCCAATGACTTTTGTTACCTTATTGTATTTGTAAAGTTGTTAGAACTGTGCGTATTGATGATCCAAAAACACTTCTTCACATCCATAAAACTCTGCTGAGGAGTGCAGCTTACTGACTCGCAGATCCTGTATGAGACTTTACAGGTGGTGTGCAAGATTTTGAGAAGAGGACGGACGGTGCTGAACAGTCGAGGTTACGAGTAGGTGCACGTGACGGTAAACGTCTGCTCACCTCTGACGAGCTTCCAATCGTCCAGTCGTATGGCGGCGTTCCCAACGACTTCGTCGACGTTGATCAGCAGTTCCGACCGCGGAGATCCGTAGCCAGTCACCAGCTGAGGCCACGCATTCACTCCGTCCAGGTCCTCCGGAAGGGAAGATGCATTTCCTCCTAAAAAGTAAAGTATCTCTTCTCTATATGCTATAAATAAGCACAAGTAAAGGACAGGTAAGTTGAAACTGGAGAGTTGCAGCAACTGGTCGCCAGTGGAAGTGTTCAAATGATCAAATGTGTGTCAATTCTTAAGGGAGCAAAGCGCTGAGGTCATCGGCCCATAGCCTTACGTACTACTTATTTAAACTGACTTACGGTAAGAACGACACACACACCGATGCCCGAGGGAGGACTCGAACCTCCGGCGGGAGGGGCCGCGCAGTCCGTTACACAGCCCCTCAGACCACGCGGCCGCAGCGAAAGTGTTTAAACTCGGAAGAGTGTTCGTGGAGCCACTCTCTAGTAATAATGAACATGTGGGGTGTCGCATTGACCTGCTGGAATTGCCCAAGTCCATCGGAATGCACAATGGACATGAATGGATGCAGATGATGACGCATGATGCTTACGTACGTGTCAACTGTCAGAGTCGTATCTAGATACACCAGGGGTCCCATGTCACTGCAACTGCACACGCCCACACCATTACAGAGCCTTCACTAGCTTGAACAGTCTCCTGCTGACATGCAGGCTCCATGGATTCATAAGGTTGTCCCCATACCAGTACACGTCCATCCACTTGATACAATTCGAAATGAGCCTCGTCCGACCAGGCAACATGCTTCAACAGTCCAGTGTCGGTGTTGACGGGTCCAGGCTGGCGTAAAGCTACGTGTCGTGCAGTCATCTAGGGTACACGAGTGCACCTTCGACTACGAAAGCCCATACCGATGACATTTCGTTGAATGGTTCTCATGCTGACACTTGATGATGTCGCAACATTGATATCTGCATCAGTTTGCGAAAGGGTTACACTTTTGTCACGTTGAACGATTCTCTACAGTATTCGTGGGACCCGTTCTTGCAGGATCTTTTTCCGGCCACAGCGATGTCGGAGATTTGATGTTTTACCGGATTCCTGATATTCAGCGTACACTCGTGAAATGGTCGTACGGGAAGATCCTCACTTCATCGCTACCTCGGAGATGCTGTGTCACATCGCTCGTGCACCGACTATAACACCATGTTCAAACTCACTTAAATCTTCATAACCTGCCATTGTAAGACCAGCAATCAATCTAACAACTGCGCCAGAAACTTGTTGTCTTAGACAGGAGTTGCCCACCGAGATTGCTAGGACAAATTGTAAGGTGTATTATTTCTTGAAAAGAGACTGGAAGGCGACAAGTTGCTTTCGAATGCTTTTGCTAATTCATTCTATTTTGTACTGCTGCTGGCCCCAAATTCTGACGATATGTTTATCTCCAATCTAATTTGTGAACTTATCTTGCAGAAAATTTATTTCTCCATAATATGAATATTTTCCTTTCACTTCTGTGTTACTAAATAAGTATGTTTGTGTTTTCTAACAAGAAAAATCATGCAACAACACTCATAATTTAAACATTTACAATTACAACAATGTTAAATTAATTATAATTTAATACCGTTAAAACAGAGTAGTTCGCAACCTAGAAGAGGAGACCGACAATTTGATAATGTTAACTGTTAAATTCATTTTTGTTGATTATTATAATATAATGGTATATTATTTTATTGTAGCTAGTAGTATATATTTTTAATTCACTATAATCGACAGTTACATTAGCAATTTTAAAACTAATGTAAATTTGTCTGGGCAAGGAGAAAGATAACTTTGACCACTGGGGAACATGATAATACCTACAAAGGTTGAACATTTTTATTCTTAGAAAATGTAACGCAGTAAATTAATTAAACATTGTGCACATTTACCATTGAATATTATGTAATGAAATGATTATTGCATCTGCTATTTACACAACTCAAAAATCAGTGATTTTTATCAATAAAAATGCCACGTAAGTGTCCGTCTTTCAAAGTGTGAGCAGTTCTCATGTCAACCACCATTTGTGTCACTTCAGCGCTCTGCCCACTTCCCTGTACATCTCATCTCATGCACGTTACAGCACAATACTTTCTTTGGAAATTTTCCTTGTTTCATTAAAAATTCACTTTTTCCCGTGTTTACTTCCTCATAAACGAATAACTGTTTCATTCTTCCATATCAACCAACAACGGTTTCATAGAAGTTATGCTCTGCTGTGCCTCAGAAATTTTCAGATTATGGTCTATGTTTTAGATCTCTGTCAACTAGATATGTTCTCTTCTGCTTCTTATATACTTCTTTCTTGGTCTGTAGGTGCTATTTTGCTACCAAGTTAGGAAATTCCTTCACTTCGTCTGATTCTTGGCCCGAAATTCTGACCTTAAGCTTCTAGCTAATCTCATTTCTGTTACTACACTTTTCTCTTTGATGTTACAGTAAAGTTCTTAGATATTCAAATACTATAGGATTAAAGGAAACCACCCTCAAGAAAACAGAACCGTTAAATTGTTGACAGGTACACACGAAAGGAAAACTTGCCAGCATTCGGATGTTATCCTTTGATGAGTCTGAGTAAAATAAAATACACAAACACATACCCTCTTGTACGAACGCAGAATGTTGGTGGCACCATGTAGGGCTATAGGCAAGAGTCTGCTTGTGTGTGTGTGTGTGTGTGTGTGTGTGTGTGTGTGTGTGTACGTGGGTTTGTGTCTTTTCTTTTCCTCTAGCTCGTCAAACGATAAATTCCGAAAGCTAGCAAGTTTCCTTCCTTTTACTTTGCTCTTTCTTCGGTTTTCCCTCAATCCATATTCCATGCAGATTAGACTGTTGGTTTCATTCAACAGGAATCCATCATCACATTCACGGGATAGCAAAGATATCAGCGAGCTTAGTCTCTGGTACCATTCACAGAAAATTTCAATCCCACTTCTGAACCTTTGTTGCAGTTCCGTCTTTCATTGTTCGGCGTACAGGTTGACAAAGAACGAAAGAGAGTAACCATGCCTTACGCCCTTCATAATCAGAGCAACTCAGTCTAGGTCTTCCGTTTTATCGTTCCTTCTTGGTTCTTACACATGTTGTACACTAGCCGTCTTTGGCGATAGATTACATAATGCATGACTTTACAGAGTCAAACGCCTTGTCTAAATCGACAAATGTTGTGAAAGGGTTTTGATTTTAACTTCCATAATCAATTGTCTCCGAGGAGCCTGTAAGTTTCTTAAGAGAAACGAATCGGAATGTATCAGATATTGAATATTTTTCCAGTCACGTACATGTTATTACAAACTTGGAAGCATTAGTTGTAAATCTAACAACGACATTTCTTGCATTTGTCTGACTTTCTCCTCTTCATGTTCTTTTATGAATAGTGTTCTTCTGAAACTGCTGTGAACATACACTGACGAGGATATTGCAGTGAATATACGCTGATGAGCCAAAACATTATGACCACCTGTTTAATAGCTTGCTTGTCCGTCTGTGAAACGAAATATATTACTGATTCTGCGTGGCAGAAAACGACAGCTTATTAGTAGGTTTGTGGACGTATATGGCGACACACAAGTCATGTAATTTTCGTAAATAACGGGCCGCTGATTTGCATACGCGGTGATGGCGCCCTATAGCGACCCAAGTTGGTTCCATAGGGTTTACATCAGACCAATTTGGTCACCGAGACATCAACGTGAGGCATTATAATGCTCCTAGAACCACTATTGCACGGTTGTGGCTCCTAGACACGGACAATTATACTGCTCAACGGTGACATACATCCCCGTCGGGAAAGAAATCAAGCACGAAATGATGCAAGAGGTTTGCAGCTGTCAGCGTGACTGATTAGTACCACAGGTCCCACGTAGGTGCTGGAGGATGTCTCCCATAGCATAATACTGCTCCCATAATCCTGCGTTCGTGGCGCGCTGCACGTTTCGAGCCGCCGTTTACTTCGATGACAGCGTCTGTGTAGACGACCGTCGACCTAGTGTAGCAAAAATGTGACTAACCCGAAGAGCTGACACTTTTTCTTTGATCGACGGTTGAATCCCGATAGTCCTGTGCCCACAGAAATCGTAATTGACGATGTCATTGGGTCAACATGTGAGCACGTAGGGGTGATCCGCTGCGGAGCTCCATGTTAAACAATGTACAATGAACGGTGTGTTCCGAAACATGTGTGCGTCCACCAGCATTGTGCTCTTTCGACATAGATGTCACAGATCACCATCCATCCTACATTACGAGCAGATACGCCTACGACACCACGTTCTCTGAAGAGTCTGGACGTCCAACGATTAAAAGCCTATTGATAATTTCACTGCCCTCCAACCTCTTTCCTAGATGCTCATGACAGTACGATGTGCACATTCAACCAGCTTCTCCGTTTTCGAGACATTCCTTGACAGGCTCTACGTAATAATAAACCGCCCTTTGTCGAAGTCGCTTAGCTCAACGGATTTCCCCATTTGCCGCCCATATATTAGCTAGGGCGATCGTCTGTGCGTTTCTGCTCCGATTACGTACTTCTGTTAATGCCTCACGTGCCCGAAACGCCACCAGGCGGTATCCAGCGGCGGGGTGGGCAATGGTCATAATGTTTTCGCTTACCAGAGTAGTTTATCATAAATAGATGCTAAAGGTGTAAAGGATAATAGAAATTTCATTTATTCAATTACGCATATATCTATTTTCAGTATGAACGGTTATAGGTTAGCAAAATGGCTCTGAGCACTATGCGACTTAACTTCTGGGATCATCAGTCGCCTAGAACTCAGATCTAATTAAACCTAACTAACCTAAGGACATCACACACATCCATGCCCGAGGCAGGATTCAAACCTGCGACCGTAGCGGTCGGTCGGTTCCAGACTGTTGCGCCTAGAACCGCACGGCCATTCCGGCCGGCTATAGGTTAGCACGTTGTGGACATCCACATGATTAGAAAGTTTATTAATTGAAAAAATAGTAATGACAAAAATTTACGGTTCAATGATTATAAAAAATCCTCCTCGACTGCAAATAGAAACCAGATGTTGTCATAGGTTTCGGCGCGGATAGCCATGCCTTCTTCGGAACCCACTAAAACTACAAATTGCCTAAAAAGGCATGGTCCTACATTAATACAGAACGCCCAGAAGGCTTTTGTACTTTTAGTGTGTTCCGAAGAAGGTTATCCGCGCCGAAACCTAGGTCAAAAACCGGTTTCTATTTGCACTCGAGTCGGATTCTTTATAACCATCCAATTATTCACGATTGCTGACGCGCTGCGATGTGAAAAGTTCTCAATTTACCGTTCGTTTACTGAAGTAGCCATCTGTGCAATCGCTTGCACTTAATTAGGAAATAGATAGAAAACCAGCAGTCAGGTTAGCCTGTTGGTAATTCAGTGTCTTACCTACTGAGATACTTTGCTCAGTCACAGGTTTAACCCCTAAATTTTCTCACCCCAACATTTGCACTTGCTTACTGATGGCGTACATATACTGTCTTAGCACTGGAATCGTCTTGCACGGCAGGTCCCGGCGGAGGTTCCAGTCCTCCCTCTGGCATGGGTGTGTGTGTTCGTCCTTAGGATAATTAAGGTTAAGTAGTGTGTAACCTTAGGGACTGATGACCTCAGCAGTTAAGTCCCATAAGATTTCACACACATTTGAACATTTCGTCTTGCATGACCAATCCTTCACAATGGGTTCAAAGATGGCTGTAAGCACTACGGGACACCTAAGTTCATGAGTCCCCTAGACATAGAACTACTTCAACTTAACCAACCTAAGGACATCACTCGCATCCATGCCCGAGGCAGGATTCGAACCTGCGACCGTAGCAGAACTGTGGTTCCAGACTGAAGCGCCTAGAACCGCTCGGACACCTTGACGTTGGGCGATCATCCTTGTTGTCATCGCAGCACAGCATCTGCGTTCCCGTCAAGCTCTTCAGTATTTCTCGTTCTAAATTCTTTACTGATTGCGTATCTCAATAAGCCGAGAGTAGATGGGCATTGGGAGGAAAGTAAAGAGGACAGTAACGACGAGAGAAGTAAATGAAAATGCCTTTGTCTCCTGTGTTTATATAGCAGACGCATTAGGCCTGTTTCGCTCAATTTGCGAACTATGGGTTACCCTACCACGGCATTATGTAAGTTGGCTGTTTAGGTTTTTTTATTGGTAACGCCACCTCAGTATGAAAATCACTGGCTGTGCCGTGTGCAGTCTGTGGCTGCTTTGCATTGTTGTAATACTCGCCATTGTAGTGTTAGGCAGCTGGCTGTGAACAGCGCGTAGCGTTGGGCAGTTGGAGGTGAGCCGCCAGCAGTGGTGGATGTGGGGAGAGAGATGGCGGGGTTTTGTAATTTGTCATGAACTGCTATATATATGATGATATCAAGGTAAATACATTGTTTGTTCTCTATTAATATCTTTCATTTGCTAACTATCCCTATCAGTAGTTAGTGCCTTCCATAGTTTGTATCTTTTATTTAGCTGGCAGTAGTGGCGCTCGCTGTATTGCAGTAGCTTGAGCAGCGAAGATTTTTGTGAGGTAAGTGATTTGTGAAAGGTATAGTTTAATGTTAGTCAGGGCCATTCTTTTGTAGGGAATCTTGAAAGTCAGATTGCGTTGCGCTAAAAATATTGTGCGTCAGGTTAAGCACAGTCTAGTAAAATTGATAAAAGGGGACGTTTCATATGTCGACCCTTAGCCTAGGATACCTCACTGGAATCTTCTGATTTTTTCTTTTAGTTTGTGTAATTAGTGTAGCTTTTGTTTATTGCTAGCGCGTAATTGTAGAGAAAATCTCCTTTGTAGTTGCAGTCTTTCATTATTGTACAGTAAAACAGTTGTGGCATGCTTGTAGATTTGCACCAAGTATTTCGCAGGTGCAATTAACTAGATATTATTTTCAGTGCTATGTTAATGTGTTCCCGCATTTTTGCTCTTCAAATTGTGTTTTTCTGTGTTGTCGTGTGAAATATTGTGACAATAATGGCGTGTGAAAAACGTAACACTAGGCTCCAAAGTAAACTGAGAAATAATAGTGACGACGAGCGTAGCTTGCCAGCACCACTGTGTAATGAATTAACAGACATTCAAAGTAGTAATTTGGTAATTGTGCATAGGGAAATGGAGCGGGCGGCAAACAATGGCGTAGACAGTGAAACAATTAGTGAGCAGGGAAGCATTATCGATCGATCGCCTGGCAACAGCTCGCCTCAGGAATCCGAAATGACAGGACACAATTTCGCAAATACTGTAGATTCAGGTTTTGGGTCATCACCGTTTTCTCAAATAAGTCAAAACACATTTTCTGCTTGTCAAAATGTGAATGTTGCCGGTGCAAATGCACTGCCGAAAAGCGTAGAGAAACAGATTCCAGACACTAATACATTATTATTGCAATTAATGCAACAAATGGAACAAAATCAGAAACAAATGGTACAAAAGCTTCAAAAGTTAGACATAATGGAACAAAATCTTCAAAAGTTAGACACAGTGGAACAAAATCTTAAAAAGTTAGACACCACACTTGAGCAAACACGTGAGGATTTAACTAATGAGTTACATCACATTGAATCGAAATGTCAAAAAGTCTGTAATGACGTAAAAACACAAATTTGTGAGCATTTCCAACCTATTTTTTCGCGTCATGAAAATGCACTACAGAATCACGAAGCAGCCATAAAAGAACTGCAAACTACTGTTCATGAAAATCATGAGACCTTACAAGCTAAATTTGACTCAGTTGCATCTACCGATTCGGTTATGCAACTGGCAAAAACTCAGGAAAACTTGAAGGACACAGTAGATTCGATTTCAACACAAATGGACAATCTGAAACTTGGTTCAGAAAAACACACTGAGGAAATGTGTTCACTATCGGAGAAAGTAGCCGAAATTTCGGATCAGTTCACTAACTTATCTACGAAGGTAGATGATAATCTGAACGACACAAAACCGGTAGTCTTTAATGACACAGAAGAGAGCGAACAAATTAGGAAACTGAAACAAAATCTGAATCAAATTAATACGCAACACCAAAGAGAAATCCGCGAAGTACAAGCTCAGCTGACACAGGTAATACAAGAATTACGTATTTCAGAGGACACTCGCGCCCCAATACGGGAAGAGGGACATAGAAATACGGATCAACCACAAAATAATAACACAGGACACTTCGGAAATTATGAAAGAAATTGGCAAGGTGCACCGAATTTTGAGATGGAACCGCCGACACGACGTAACAATGACAGATATGCTACTCGCCGACACGATGATTTTGACTATAAGCTGTTCATTACTACACGTAAATTCAAAACGTTTAAGAATTCTGCCAACGACATTCATCCACAAGCGTGGCTCCATCAATTTTCTCATTGTTTTCCTCCCAACTGGTCATTGGAGCACAGGTTAGAATTTATGTGTGGCTACTTGGAGAATGAACCAGCTGTAAGAATGCGATCGGTCATTCACGATTGTCACAGTGAAGGAGAATTTTATCATGCCTTCCTCTCAGCGTATTGGTCTCAAGCTACACAAGACCGAGTAAAACACAGCATCATAATGATGAAACATTTCGAACAATCTGAATTTTCCAGTCTTGTGAAATATTTTGAAGACATGTTACACAAGAATCAGTATCTTTCAAACCCATACAGCCCCTCAGAACTCATCCGCTTTTGCTTAATCAAACTGCCTGAACATTTACGATATATTATTTTGGCAGGACGTTGCAAAAACGACATTGAAGCATTTCAAGGACTCTTACAAGAACTGGAAATTGACACTGACAATCGCGGAACGCACGAGCACAACAGTTACAGATCACATCCGTCGCAATTCAGCGATGAAAGAAATAATAACTGGACGCGACAAGGCTATTCTCACAACACAAATCGTGACCGAAACAGACACCATCCGTATGACAACCGTTGGCAGAGTAGTAATAATTACAGGGAAAGATCACCTCTCCGCGGTAATGTCTATTACAGAGACAATCAGAGAAACAGACAATATGGGAACCAAAATAATTATTATTACGGGAGACAGAATAACTTCAGACGCAACAGTTCGGCCCACAGTTACGATTCAGGGAGAAATTCTCCACCACGTGACGGACAAGGAAGAAACTACGGAACCTACCGACATGACGACAGACGATATATTCGTAACGACAGACCTGAATTTCATCAGAACTGGCGGGATTCTAACAGAGCTGGGCCCTCTCGGCAAGGCGAATTTGTAGAAGTTAGGTCTCCTAATCCCAATAACGGCGCGCGCCAACAAAGAGACAGACAATGACTCGCACAGCAGGCAGCCGCGTGCGCCCGCTGGCTCCGAGAAAAATAACATAAGACACTAACCTTGAAAAAAATTCCAGTATTCTTTACCGACGTATACCGTATGATAATTGTGTTCAAGTTGAAACTCTGTGTACTAGGAAGAGTTAAGGTTTACACCACATTTCACACGTAAAACTGTTTATTGAGAGATAATCTGCTTTTTAACTTTGTCTTTGCCATAAAACTTTTCACATTTCTAGTATGCATTGTAAGACTTAAGAAACTGTTAACATGCAACAATGTTTGAAGTTAAATATCCAGTCAAGAACCTAGAGAACTTATTTAAACAGAAATTACGAATGCATTGTTATAGTGAACAGACGACACAGTGTTGTATTTGTACATTCTTGCTTGTTAGCTGCACGATTACGTAACGACTATCAGGCTTACATAGGACACATACTGGTAAATGAGATTTTTATGCAACATTTTGGTTTACTTGAAAATACATTCTGGGTTTAAAGTACTTTCTGTGAGATACCAGATGACACAGAGGTTAGTTTATGTGACAGCTACACGACTATATCACGACGCTACTAATGAGTGACAATTTACAATGTAGCTTTTGCGCTGTATCTGTTTTATATCTGCACAGTTTTCTGAATTCTTTTGGAAAGAAAAACATGTTTTAGTAGTAACTTTTGTGGTATAGTAACAATGAGACAGCCTTTTTCATGGCACAACAATACGTTACTGTACAGTACTTTCTTCATCACGCCAATAAGCGTAATAACTAAGATATCTATACGCAAAGCATTTCACTTTTGTGTATCATGAGGTAAGTACATTGACTTCTGCAGAACTTAGCTTTCGGAGGACGATAACTACGACACTTCCACAGAGATTATGTTGCAACAAGACGCACATTTAGCGCTACAGGACACGTATTTGAGTGATTGATTTTGTACTTAAAATATTTATTTTTAAAGATATTTGGAGTACAATGATACAAAGGTTTTCCGTGATACATTTCATTCCATTGCTGTAATCTGTAACACCTGAGGGTATAATTACATTAATCCTCAGGGGGGTACACGCCTACTTTGTGTACCATGTGTTTGGCAAACACAAGGAGCCCTAGCTAATATGGTATTTGCTTATACAACTTTACACATCGGTACCGTATTTCTCTAACACACAAATTATACAGCTATCTGATCATTTAACTGAGAGATAAACTTTTTTTTTTTACTACATCAGTGACACATGTTTACGCAATTTCACAGTTGGGTAACTTCACACTTACGAAATTGGAATTTGTCTGTACTTTGTGAACTGTTCATATTTTTCGGAACCATTGTGATACTATGAGAGCTATGAATGATGTATTTGGTATGGGATCATGATTTTTAAAGTACGTTTGAGGTTGATGACACTATTGAAATGAGCAGAGAATTTTTTTAGGTTTTGAAACTATTGGAGGAAGCTACGACGATTTTGAGAGTTGACTGAGGTGTTATGATGTTATTTTTACGACGACCATGTGTATTATGCTGCTGAGGTATGTTTATGGTCAAGAAGCTGATGCTAGATGAGGAATTTGATTATGCTACATATTTCATATAATGAAATATTAAAGAAGCGTCGACGAATATATATATGTGTAATAAGGTAAGGAGTAATGAGTAGCGGTTAGGGACACTGACTTGTGGAAAAGGATGTTGGAAACCAAGAATCGTATTTTAGAATTATGAAATGTGTGTAAATGCGTGAATGTATCACAATGCCGGCGAAAATTTTTTGGACACTGTTATATTCATAAGATTTTGTTTCTACACATTTGTAACCAAATTATCAACCTGTGAATTTTTTTTATATGAGACTGTCACTGTAGCGAAAACTGCTGTCGTAAATATTTCGGTATGAAAGGTAAGTGACCGTGACGTAATTCGTTGTGAGCGGCCAGGTGTGCCAGCCGCCTGGAGAAAAAGCCATTAGGTGCAGAAAAAAAAGAGGCCATTAACCTCGCTTCTGACATTCCTTTGTAGAAAGCATCGCAAATACGACACGCTCATTACTTGGAAACATATCGTACTTTCTGATATTTACTGAAATGCCTAATGAAATGACAAGAAATAGTTTGTCTACACACCTGATTATGACTACTGTCTTTCTAGATGAGAGTTTTTTTTTACTACTTATGAAATGTCACATGACTATTGAATGATATTTTTATGCTTTGCTTTTCATAGTTGCTTATTTTATTTGATATCTAGTTTCCAGCTGTGTTGCAGCATTGCTTTTATAAAATAAAATGCATTTGCTAATGTGAATACTTTCTGTTGACAGATCTATTAAATAATAATTTTTGTAATCCACATTCTTAAAAAAAGGGAGCACTTGGAAAGGAAAGAACAATAAGAAGGGACTAGTAACAGTAACTGCACACATAATTTTCTTTTCAAGTACATGGTAATATTTTTTTTACAATAAGTTCTTGTGGTGCACCACTTTAATTACACAGACATTAAGATGTGAATATACATTTCCCTTGTCTGCATTGTTATCTTTAGTGTACTATTTTTTCTGCTTGAGCTATGTCATGTTTAGGTATTTCATTTTCTGCTGCTGTTTGCCAGGCATAGTGTTGTTGAATTTGAATTTGTGTTACTCTGCTAAGCCAGATTTATTTTTCTTGTTTGCTGCGCATTGCCTCATATTAGTTGTAATGTGAATTGCTTCGTAATTTAGATTTACTGTAGCTTGCTTTGCCAGCTTGAAATTTTTGTCATTGATGTTTGTGTTACTTGATTTGTGCTGCTGCATTGCCTCGTTCCTTAGTTTAGTATCTGAGCTCAGTAGATTTAAGTTAGCTTAAGAGGGGGTAGACTATATAAGAGACTGCGTTGCGATGAATTGGAAGAAATGCATTGAGAAGTCATACGAAAAAAGTACAGAAAGCAGGTATAGGTAGGATTTTCTTGGAAATAAATAATGAGGTAAGAAATATGTGAAATAAATACAGAAAGCATGCTTGGATAGGATTTTTTTGGTGGAAGCAAAGGTTCAAATAAGACGAAATATCTATGGAATGAAGTTTTGGGTTGGACGGCAGTACCAAAAGTTACACTGAAAACGAACCCTGTCCTTTCCATTGTGTTATCCCCCAATGTGTTTTAGAACCCTTGTGTATTTGTTTTCTTCCTGTCTCTGTGTAGTTTCATAGAATTTTTTCTAATACTATTCACTATGATGAGGAATACTGTTATCCTCAAATATAATTGGTATTAATAATATGTTATTTAACTTGTAAATATGCTTAGACACTATTTATTCTGTTTTCTTTTAATGCTAATGTGTGAAGTTGATATTCCAAAAGTTATTCTGATCTTTCATGTATGTACTTATGTCATAATTCCTGTGACACTGATGTATATGTTATTTCTATTCTTTTGTAAAGCCCGTATTACTACAAATGTTATCTGTATTATTATGTTTTTAATGATGTATTTTGTACCTTTGTTATTGTATTCTTATGTTATAAAATTGTAATTGACACCAGTTCATCATATTATTAACTTGTAAGTTACATTTCACTGCACACGTTTCTGTTGGTCATAGTATATGGACAATATGTGAGAAGTAGGGACTGTTAGTGTTTGCACGTGTGTTAATAATTCAGCAAGGGACTGGATGACAGCATTGCTGGTTCTAAGGACGATTCCAAAAACTTTGTGACTGCACAAGTGGTGGTTATGGACTTGCTATATTATCCGCAAGACTCTTCAATGGTGATTGTGCACCTGCACAGTCACAACAGATGGCTGCTGGCCATCTCTACAAGGACTACAGTGGGTCTGCGTCTTTGCTGACTCACCAGTACCATTATCTCTACAAGGACTACAGTGGGTCTGCGTCTTTGCTGACTCACCAGTACCATTATTTCTACAAGGACTGCAGTGGGTCTGCATCTTTGATGGCCCACCAATACTGTAATCTCTACGAGGACTACAGTGGGTCTACGTCGTTGCTGACTCATCAGTACCATAATCTCTACAAGGACTACAGTGGGTCTACATCTTTGATGATCCATCAGTACCATTATTTCTACAAGGACTGCAGTGGGTCTGCGCCTCTGGTGGCCCACCAATACCGTAATCTCTACCAGGACTACAGTGTGTCTGCTCTGTGATGACCTACTCACCAGTACTCTTCAAAACTTCGACTGACTCTGTGGTGGGTTTGCTCTGTTGTGGCCCATTACCTGTCAGCATGTCAAGAGTCAGCACTGTCTTTCCGTTGGAAGGACAACGCTACTTCTTCAAGACTGCATGGAAATCCACTACTTCCGTGTGCATTTTCTTTTACTGCTCAGACTTTGAGAAAAACACTGCTATTTTACCGTCATGAACGATCAGGACTGTCTTTATGGACTGTGAGAGAATTTGAGCTTTTGACCAACATTGTATCAATAAGTGTGTGCATTTGATTTCTTTGTTATTGTAATTGTGAAAAAAAATTTTAACAAATATGTATTGGCCAGTGGCCAAAAAAATTTTGTAACATTTTTTGTGGGTAGCATGGGGGCTATGTAAAAAGGCTGTTTAGGTTTTTTTATTGGTAACGCCACCTCAGTATGAAAATCACTGGCTGTGCCGTGTGCAGTCTGTGGCTGCTTTGCATTGTTGTAATACTCGCCATTGTAGTGTTAGGCAGCTGGCTGTGAACAGCGCGTAGCGTTGGGCAGTTGGAGGTGAGCCGCCAGCAGTGGTGGATGTGGGGAGAGAGATGGCGGAGTTTTGTAATTTGTCGTGAACTGCTATATATATGATGATATCAAGGTAAATACATTGTTTGTTCTCTATTAATATCTTTCATTTGCTAACTATCCCTATCAGTAGTTAGTGCCTTCCATAGTTTGTATCTTTTATTTAGCTGGCAGTAGTGGCGCTCGCTGTATTGCAGTAGCTTGAGCAGCGAAGATTTTTGTGAGGTAAGTGATTTGTGAAAGGTATAGTTTAATGTTAGTCAGGGCCATTGTTTTGTAGGGAATCTTGAAAGTCAGATTGCGTTGCGCTAAAAATATTGTGCGTCAGGTTAAGCACAGTCTAGTAAAATTGATAAAAGGGGACGTTTCAATTATAGCACTTGGCTTCCTGTGGCCGTTATGAGAAACATTTGGAGACGTTCCAATCAACAAGTACAGTGGTGGCTCAGGAAAGTACATCGCACTGTAACACCCACGAGTAAATTTGAGCTACAGTGCGACGATAGGAAATTATGCCTCTAACAATTATAAATATTATCCAATCAGCATATGAAAAAACAGTGAAAACGGTGATAAATATTAATTATTTATATAATATTTTATGATGTAATTGGACATATAGATGTGTATCACGCAAATGCAATGATAATTGTAAATTCATTTTATGATCTGTGTTTGTCTTATTTTGGTTTTTACCTTTTGTTGGTTGGCTTTTGTGTGTTGCGGACGCATATCAAATTGAGGTCTGTTAAGAAATTGTAATTATTTGTTAATTATTACTTGAGGCTAAAGTTCATTATTATTATAAATATGAGTGAATAATTATTTGTAACTTTCATTCCTCTCTCAGTAAGCATTACCTGTGTTAATTATTTCTTTCCGCTGCAAGGAGCGCAGCCATTGATGACAGCGATTTGTATCGCATTTTTGTCTGTGTTTTCCTTAGAAAAAAATCACATGTTTGCTTGATGAAGTATAAATAGTGCACAATACGAAAGTAAAGTTTAATAAGCATTTCAAATACTTATCTTATTTGCTCTAACAATAGAAAGTCTCTATGAATTGTCTGCCGCCATCTTAACAATTATCTCAGCGGCAAATTCAAATTACGCAACTCTGCAGACATAAATGTCAAACGTAATACAAATGTGTAAAAATTAATGTGCGCCGGTGGTCCCGAACTCATTTTAATGAAAATAATTCGAATCAGATTGGTTCTTTAAAAACTGCTCACAGCACGATCCTTATAACAAACTTTTCTAGCTGATGTATGGAGCCGAAATTAATTAAGCACGAGTTGCGAAGAATATTGTTTTAGGTAACATACGTCAGTGTTGTGCGTGGCTGATATTGGGTGGTTTTAATGATCATTTTGCTGATGATAACTGCTTCCATCACAATCAATAGTTGTATAGAATCTGCTGTATGAACTGTGATTTAGTGACACTTACAAAACTTACAGACAATACTTTTCCACGACGTTAGCTTGGAGTTCTTTAGCAACTTGACCAAATCTTTAGTCGGGAGAAAAATTATTTAGTAATTACTCAATGCAATAATATAAGATTACCATTTTCATTTACAAATTAGTTAAATACCAAACCACTGAATAACACAGCGGACGCCGCACTAGCGCCCAACGTGGGGCCACCAATGTACATTTATTCATTTTCATAATTGGAATTGTGATCTATTACAGGTACGGGGTACCAAAGCTAACTATTAATCATTGTTTATTTACTTGTTTCATGAGCAACATGTTCCTACCGAACTACTGTACGAATCCCTATCTGCGCCGGTGCCACAGACACGAGTACCTCCATCCAAGCAGTGCAATCCACTACCGTCAATCACACAGAAGAAGACGGTCAACTACAGCCGTGTACCTCATTCCACATTGAAATCAGCACCTGCAGCTATAAGTAGTAATAATTGAATATTCTGGCTGCGAGAATAATATTTTTAACTGTTATTTGTGTATATGTGTTAGTTATAAGATCATTTTGTGTCAATTGGTGCTTGTCAGTGATTTTTATATTTGTTGTGCTATATTGGTGATAGAATGGTAAAACAAAAGAAACAGATTAAACCGAATGAGCATACTGATGCAGAGATGACATCAGAGTCTCAGGTAGAACAATCTCCCCATATTTCTGTAGAATTATTGTAAAATTTAATTATGAATGATAATTTAGTAACTGATGTCGCAAGTGATAGTAGAACCAAGGATTTGCCAAAACAAACTGACACTCCTGCATTCAACCAGTTAGGAATTAATGACAATATTTATTCTGGGCAAGGGGCAGAAGTTAGCAATGCTCAAGCTATGTCGATACAGGATATGCTAACCGCATTATTTGAAAAGTTTACTATTAATGGGCAGGAGCGTGAAAAACAACGTGAGCTGAAAGAGCAGGAGCGTGAAAGACAACCTCAGCAGGAAAAGGAAAAACGTAGACAGGAAAGGCTTATAGAAAAACAGCAACAGGAGCGCAGGGACCAAGAAAAGGAAAAGAAATTTGTGGAAAATGTAAACAATATTTTTCTGGAAACAGATAAAGAAATTGTCTGTAGGATAAATCAAGTGTTGGTCGATCGTGATAATGCTATTACTACCCATTTTAAGCAGGAGATCGATGCAGTAAAAATCACTATTGAACCGTTAACAAAAATTCCAGTTCAGGTCAATAGCCTTCAAACTGAAGTAGATAGACTACAAAACCAATTCAAAGGTTTGGCTACCGCTGTGGAACCAATGCAGGAGGACATTCTCTCGGAAATCCGAAAGCAAGTCCGAACAGAAGTAGCCAGAGTGCTGAGCTCTGAAAATCAAACCTTTGAAAATTTGACAGTATGCAGTAAATACAACACTGGTACTGACAGGCAAAAGATCGCAGATAATCTAACGGCGATTTTAATGGTAATCAACCGATATTACCAGAGCAATATGTGTCACCAAGGAACAATAATAGTGGAATAGAATGTTCAAATGTGCGTGAAATCTTGTGGGACTTAACTGCTAAGGTCATCAGTCCCTGGAATAGAATGTACTTGTAATAAAGTAACCACACCACCTGTGAATGATAGCAATTCCATGCACTTAACTACTTTGATGCATGAAGAAAGCCTGATTAAGCATAGACAGTTTCAAATATTTAACGAAGAAAGCAAGAAAAACATACATCCAACAGTTTTCATTTGAAACTTGAAACGTCTTCTTCCAAACTCATGGTCGGAAGAACAGAAATTACAGTTTGTGCTTTCACATATTTCTGGCGATGCGTCGCTCTGTGCATTAAATGCAGCAGAAACTTGCAAGACTTTCCACGACTTTGAGAAGGCGTTGCTTGATCAATTCTGGTCAGCGTCTACTCAAGAGCGACTCCGTGAAATTGTTTACATTGCAGAAATGTACAATCCGAAGTCAGGTTCTTCACGAAAGTACTTTGAAAAATATATTAACATGACCCGGTACTGAGAAGAGCCAGTAACCACCAGAGACTTATTGCGAGTGTTAAAAGCTAGATTACCCATACATATTAGAGAAAAATTATTTAATGTTACAGACACCGATCTGAAAGAATTTCTGTCTGTAATTGATTCTCTGGAAGAAGACACCAGAAAAAATTCTGACGTGATCAGCAATAATAATAGTCCTAATAGAAAAAATTAATGGAATGGAAATAATGGAAATAGGGGCGAAGGTAGTCCAAAGAAAAATAAAAGTAAAGCTTACAGTAACGGAAAATACAATAATAATAATAGTAGTAGGAATCCCTACAACCAAAATTTTGGTTATCCTAATAATAATAACAGTAATTATCAAAAGGCCGAAGAACACCAACAACCGAATGGTAATCAGAGGCATGACCACAATGAAAACCCAGACAATAACAATAGCAACCGAAAGAGACGAAATGACAACAGGTCAGACAGTTCATATAAAGACAAGCCAAAAAATATGCGGAGTGACAGTGAATATTGGCGACAACCATGGCCAAGTCATTGGCAGCCGCAGCAAAATTCTATCAATTCCGGTCAGCCAATAAATTATGTACAGGCTATACCTATACCAAGCAATCAATTTCCACCGTGGTAGGATCCAAGCAGGCCTCCTCAGACTGAAAACCCACAAAATGTTCGAATACTGGAGGTATCTTCGGAAGCAAAACAAAACTCTCAGAAGCCAACAAACTAATTTCGGTCCCTGTAGGCCTTCGCCAGGTGACCGAAGCCAAGAATGAAGGCAATAGGTCGACAGAACAGAAAGTAAACATGACACGGTATCAGGATGGCAACAGGATCGAAGATGAGCTATATCAGGAACTTGCTGTCTCTGATAAGCCACAAAGGGAAAATATCGAAGCAAGTGTCACCGGAACTGTAAATGGTGTAACAACTACTATTCTGCTTGACACAGCTGCGAATGTATCAGTTATGAACACGCAGTTTCTCAAGAAGGTATCGGAGATAAGAAGATCGCCGATTTTGCCGGTTGCAAATTGTAAGGTTATAGGGGCATTGGGAAAAAAGGCACAGAGTATAAAATTCCAGACACAGGTGGAAGTTTCCTTGGGAAATGATCGCTTATTATGCACGTTCCTATTAATGGATAACTTGTCAGTACCGGTGCTTCTGGGTCTTGCGTTCCTTCAGGAAAGGGAAGTTGTAATTGCTCTCGCCCGTGGGACATGTGCACGTAAGTACCAACAGCGACCCATAACATTAATGCTGAATCAAGTGTTCGGTGCGAACCATATACTGATGAGAGAAATGAATCTTTCTGTCAGAAAACAGAAGTTGTTAGTGTTGGATCATAAGCACCCACAGATGTGTCACAAAAATCGACGTAACGATGCACCCAGCAACGTGAGTGACACCGTCACAACAATAGAAGAGAAAGTACAGGAGGTAACTTGCATCAATGCTTCAGAGACTAGATAATTAACAAAATTATTATCCGGATACCTCGAATTATTCATTGAACGCCCTGGAATCATAAAAGATTACCAGTATAATATGAAAGTATATCCGCACAAGACCTATTGCAGAGCATCTTACTCGGTCCCCTGGACTAAGAAAAACGAAGTGAATATACAAAGGACCAAGCAGAAGTGCAAGTGCACTACCCCATAACTGTAAATATAATGTTTATGGTAAAATAATTAGCAGTAATAATGTGCTAATATTATATATGTATTAGTTTATAAGCTTTTATGTTAAGTATTACACTGTAATGTTCTTGAATTATTTGAACAAGGAGTAGAGAATCCCCATAATAGATAACTTGATAAACACTTGAGTGTTATTGCATTAAATGTGAGGAATTTTACCTTTCTATACGTAGGATAGAAATGATTAAAATGCTTAAATAATATATTTGTTCGTGAGTAAGAAGGGATATAAAAAAATATTTTCATAAGATTGAGTCACATAGTCGCACACACGTACCGAGTGTTGGTGGCATGTGAGCTGTGTGCCAAAAAAATAAAAAAATAAAAAATAAATTAATTAATTAATTAAAAAAATGCTTTCACCACCAGTGAAGCGAAATCTGAATGTCTACTGATTTACATACATGGTTTCATTACAAAGTCATTTAAAATGCTCTTATGAGCAACATTCCGGTTAGATAAACCGAACATGGACATCTGTCCCAAAACATGGTAAATAACAATCCCAATAAAAAAAATAAAAAAATTGAAATATGTAAATATATGTATCTGTAATAAAAATGGAAATGCACTGTTATCCAAACAGTTCAGTAATGATCTCATGGTCAAGATAATGCAGCAGATTCTGAAAGTTTTATATTGTCTCATGTTTATGTGACAGTGTAAAATTTTAAGTTTTGATATTCAGTCATGGTAATATGGACTTATGTGCAAGTGTACCAGACCTCATTACTTGAAAAGTGTCATTTGCATATAGATTGTCTGTTAAGTACTGTGGAAAACTACTGACAGCAATCAGAACAGTGAAACGTGTTTCGCAGGAACTAGTGGACGCGTGAAGAACTGTGATTTAGATTGTGAATAATGATGAACAGTGATAAAAACTGTGATCACGTAACCTGATGAACGCTCTTGGAGTGTCAAAGTTAGCAGCAACGCTATGAACGTTGAGTACTGTTGACTATACTAATAATTAATTTGAACTGATGACCTTAAGTAGTTTGAGACGAAGCGTCTTCACGTGCCAATTTTAATGTGACAGACTGTACAGCCAGCCGCGCGGCAAAACAATAATGCAACGTTGGCTACGCAGCGTGTCGCGAAAATATTTAAATTCCTCGTAAGTAAATGAAGCACACAAGGGACACTTGTATGATTAACAGTGCAGTGTTCAAAATGTGCGTATTGTGATACACTTACATGTGAATCACTACATTCTGTTGAACAGTGTCAAAATACAGAACATACTCCAAGAACAGTCTAATTCCATCCATGTGAATGCGAGCGATATGGACACTAATAAACTTTTCCACAGGATGGGAATAGTAATTATCTTGTCACTGATGCTTATATATTGACATTTTATGTACCCGTCTTAAACTGAGGGACGTGGGAAAGGAGAAGCAAGACCTGCTGGAGCGCGACTTCTAGCCAGCAGCAGATACAAACCACGATACAGCCGACGGCAGCCGACTCGGCCGGGGGCGGTCCAGCAGCAGCCACTACCTGTCTGCGTTCCAACGGCTCGACACGGGGGCAGTCTTACGACGTCAGCGGCAAATTGTTGACATTAACTTGTTATGATATACCACCATGAAAAAACATTCATTGTAAGTAGGCTGTTTAGGTTTTTATGTTGGTAACGTCACGTAGCGCTCTGAATGAAAATCACTGACTGTGCTGTGTGCAGTCTGTGGCTGGTTTGCGTTGTTGGAATATTCTAGTATTGGGCAGTTGGATGTGAACAGCGCGTAGCATTGCGCAGTTGGAGGTGAGCCGCCAGCAGTGGTGGATTTGGGGAGAGGAATGGCGGAGTTTTGAGAGCGGATGATCTGGACGTGTGTCCATCAGAGACAGTAAATTTGTAAGACTGGATGTCATGAACTGCTATATATATTATGACTTTTGAACACTATTAAGGTAAATACATTGTTTGTTCTCTATCAAAATCTTTCATTTGCTAACTATGCCTATCAGTAGTTAGTGCCTTCAGTAGTTTGAATCTTTTATTTAGCTGGCAGTAGTGGCGCTCGCTGTATTGCAGTAGTTCGAGTAACGAAGAGTTTTGTGAGGTAATTGATTTGTGAAAAGTACAGGTTAATGTTAGTCAGGGCAATTCTTTTGTAGGGATTATTGAAAGTCAGATTGCGTTGCGCTAAAAATATTGTGTGTCAGATTACTGTTGATCAGAATAGGTAAAGAGCGAAATGTCTGAGTACATTCAGTTCTGCTCAGCTGTTTGAAAATCAAATAATGTAAGAGGTTTATCAGTACAGTAATTCATTAATTTTTCTAAAGCGACGTGTTATCATTATCTCAGATGCTTGCAACACAGTCAAAAATTTGCATTTTCGAGCATATTTTATTACATTCATGTCAAGCCTGACCGTTAAAAGTAGGTGTCTGTATTTTCTTGAAGCCCCTTTGACGGTTTTATTCCCGGTTTTCCGAGTCCAGTGAACCCAAAAGGGGGGGGGGGGGGATATAAGTTAATCCGGGAGGTATCCGCAGCAACTTCCGAGATAATACAGTCACTGAAGTCATTTAAAGTACTCGATTGAACGATAATTTTATCATGTCTGAAACAACATTGAAACTAAACATTTGCATCTTGAGAGTAGCAAATCTACGTGGATTACGTGGACTGATAAAAAAAATATACAATAGATAAACTAATTTTTTTATCAGCCCAAGGGGCATTGTAACATCCACGAGATAAATTTTACCTACAGTGCGACGATAGGAAATTATGCCTCTAACAATTATAAATATTATCCATTCAATATATGAAAAAACAGTGAAAACGATGATAAATTTTAATTATTTATATAATATTTTATGATGTAATCGGACATATAGATATGTATCATACAAATGCAATGATAATTGTAAATTCATTTCATGATATGTGTTTGTCTTATTTTGGTTTTTACCTTTTGTTGGTTGGCTTTGTATGTTGCGGACGCATATCAAATTGGGGTCTGTTATGAAATTGTAATTATTTGTTAATTATTACTTGAGGCTAGAGTTCATTATTATTATAAATATGAGTGAATAATTATTTGTAACTTTAATTCCTTTCTCAGTAAGCATTATCTGTGTTAATTATTTCTTTCCGCTGCAAGGAGCGCAGCCATTGATGACAGCGATTTGTATCGCGTTTTTGCCTGTGATTCCCTTAGAAAAAAAATCACATGTTTGCTTGATGAAGTCTAAATAGTGCACAATACGAAAGTAAAGTTTAATAAGCATTTCAAATACTTATCTTATTTGCTCTAACAATAGAAAGTCTCTATGAATTGTCTGCCGCCATCTTAACAATTATCTCAGCGGCAAATTCAAATTACGCAACTCTGCAGACATAAATGCCAAACGTAATACAAATGTGTAAATATAAATGTGCACCGGTGGTCCCGAACTCATTTCAATGAAGATAATTCGAATCAGATTGGTTCTTTAAAATCAATGCTCACAGCACGATCCTTATTACAAACTTTTCTAGCTGATGTATGGAGCCGAAATTAATTAAGCACGAGTTGCGAAGGATATTGTTTCAGGTAACATACGTCAGTGTTGTGCATGGCTGATATTGGGTGGTTTTAATGATCATTTTGCTGATGCTAACAGCTTCCATCATAATAAATAGTTGTATAGAATCTGTTGTATGAACTGTGATTTAGTGACACTTACACAACTTACAGACAAACTTTAACACGACGTTAACTTGGAGTTCTTTAGCAACTTGACCAAATCTTTAGTCGGGTGAAAAATTATTTAGTAATTACTCAATGCAATAATATAAGATTACCATTTTCATTTACAAATTAGTTAAATACCAAACCACTGAATAACACAGCGAACGCCACAGCACTATCAACGTTTTCGGGTCAGTTGCTTATATGCGTCAAGTGGTTCGGCGCATCACGATAAGACGACCATAACGCTCTCACTACCACGTGCAATAATATATTGGTCGTTTAACAAAGTTCCTAAACTGTGGCTTCTGCGGAAGACGTAAGATACCTATTTTAAATCATTGTATCTCACAATTCGTGCTCTGTCGTAAGTGGCTATCGCTTTATTTCTACAAAAAAATATGTTCCATATCGAAAGACGAACGTCTATTTGAGTATACCTTTTATTAGAGTACATCCTATCAACTAGGTATGCTATTTTACCATTTTTATACGCCATATTTATTGAACTCTACTCGGACCAATGGCTGGAAGTGATTTGTGGAGTATGTGTTTATTTCATCCTGACATTTCCTTTATGATCAGCAGCCTTTATTTCAAGAACAATCTCTCCCTCGCATGAAATTCATTTTGTTAGTTTGACTGTGGACTAAGGCGAATATTCTGTCCTCTCCAAGCTTAGGACTAGAGGACTAAACCGTTTGGAGAGAGCGGTCGGGGGGCAGGTCCGAAGAACAAGGAGAGAAACGGTGGCAAAGACTCATTAGCCGTCTCTGTCTTGATGTACGTGACTTGGAGCTCGTAGGTGGAACGGTCTTCCCAGCCGAATTCGTGGGCGAATGTTTTCATTGGTTGCTGGAAGTTCCGGATAGGAGCTTAGAGATTTCTCCAGCAAATCTAACAGTGAAAACAAGTGAACAAGGGATCCGTAGGGCGCATTCTGAGACACAAGCTGACTGAGCCCGGAAGCTGGGCCCTTGATTGGTGGCAACGTGCGCCAGGAAGTGTGTCCTCTCGCGGGATACTGAGGAGCGAAAGGGAGTCAGTTCCAGGTGGGACGAGCCACAGTGTGGGCGCGTGCGTTGGAGATGCTGTGGGGACGCGATTAGCAGCTGTACTACCAGGCAATAACGGTGAGACGATATGCAACTGCTTGATGGCGTGCTGCTAAATAGGTCGCTACCGGGATTGTTCGTAGTTACAATTCTTTGTACCAAAATCTATCCGAATTTCTGAAATCTTTATCATGTGTGTCGTAAGATGAATTGTTTACACCGTCCTGTTTGAAGCTGGCCAGTATGCTGGTTCTTTTGCTTCAATAACTGTAACAAATATCTACACTGGTGTCCAAAATAAAATCAACGAACCATTATTTTCCCGTCCTACGTCTAATTCACTCTGTAATTTTACAAACTGTCAACAGATGCCCGTACGGTAGTGACCTGCTCAGAAGACGTCATTTTTGTCAACAGACAACCACGCCAATGATGACGTCAGGGTACCTATCAAACGGGATAGTGTACGCCGGGTAGTCCCACATCCACAAAACCTGTGTGCACAGTCACAGACGGTGCATTATGGCACAGAGAAGACGCCTACCAGGCTCTCCGTGGTGGAGGAAAATGGTAAGAATGGAACCAGACCAGTCGGAAGACCATATGGCCTTATAGCTTAACTTCAATCGTCCTTTTATTTTTCGGCTGTGGTGAGAGTCCACAGAGATCGAAACTGTATCCTGAAGACCAAGGCGGGGCCGGCCACGTGTAACATCAGAAAGAGAGAACCATTGTTTGGCTGCAGGGGCACGACAACTTGCATCTGACCTCGCAGTATTCACTGGTGCTGTTGTAGCAAGGAGAATGGTGTAAAGAAGGATTTGGCAGAGTGGTCTTTATTGTCGGAGACCTTCTCTATGTCTGACGCGTCTTCACGGAAGGGAACGTCTTGAGTGGTCTTTTAACATGCCACCTGGACGGTCGAACAATGATCCAACGTTCCTTTCACAGATGAGTCCCGATTTGGTCCGGACGGTGATTCTCTATCGCTTCGCACCTGAAGGGAACGTGGAATACGCTTTCGGGACGCAACCATTGTGCAAAGAGGCTGATATTGAGGATGGTCCTTAATGGTGTAGGCAATGATTATGTTGGCCATTCGAACACCCCTTCGTGAAACAGTGCGGTTAAATCTGCAAGGTTTAACAGCTGTCGTGATGAGATCGTGAGACCTCTTGAGCGGTTGTTGTGAGGTGCTGTGAGCCCATACTTCGTACTGCTGGACGATATTGCTCGATCTCATAGAGCAAGCGAGGTCGATGTTTTCTTGGAAACAGAACATACTGCACACAAGGCGTGGCCTGATTTGAATCCTATAGTGCATGTCTGGAATCTGGGGTGCACTGGGAGACGGGCTGTATCATGTCAGCTTTTGCCAACCACTCCTCAACACTTGCTAGCAGCGCTGAAGGAATGATGCACGTTATTGTCTCAAAATGAGGTTGATGACATCATACACAGCGTACCCCATCGTTAGTCAGGCTTGTATTGCTGCCAGAGGTGGTCACACTCCATACCGAGTGCATTAACCAGTTGTCGAAATGTGTGTGTAAATCTGTTAACTTGGAAAAAACGACGCACATTTTTGTCTATCGTTATGCATGTTGCAGTTATTTACGTTCTGTATCTTTTATATTGTTTCTACTTTAATGTCAACTGATTATACAGTTTTGTGGGAAAAAATGCAACCTTGTACAATTTCGATGTTGCTATAATTTTGGACATCAACGCCTTTGTCCCATACAAATCGGTTAACGAAATCGTAAATTTGTCTCTGTGAATGAGTAATGGAACCTTCTCTCCTGTTATTTGCCCTCAGCAGTGGCTGTCTTGGTTGCAGCATGTTGGCTCACACACGGTCTTATAATAGCCATTCCCTTTTTCCCATACAGGCACCCCCATGCTGATAATGTTGTCAGCTAAATTGTTCTCAAGTCTTCATTTGGTAAGGGACAGCAGCAATAATACAAATTTCCTTCACATAAAAGTAGCTGTTAATAAAGCCAAAATTTTCAATTCAATCTTTTACTTCGATCCCCAAAGGTCGTTTTTCAGATGCATCAGTTGTCGAAATGTGTGTGTAAATCTGTTAACTTGGAAAAAACGACGCACATTTTTGTCTATCGTTATGCATGTTGCAGTTATTTACGTTCTGTATCTTTTATATTGTTTCTACTTTAATGTCAACTGATTATACAGTTATGTGGGAAAAAATGAACCTTGTACAATTTCGATGTTGCTATAATTTTGGACATCAACGCCTTTGTCCCATAGAAATCGGTTAACGAAATCGTAAATTTGTCTCTGTGAATGAGTAATGGAACCTTCTCTCCTGTTATTTGCCCTCAGCAGTGGCTGTCTTGGTTGCAGCATGTTGGCTCACACACGGTCTTATAATAGCCATTCCCTTTTTCCCATACAGGCACCCCCATGCTGATAATGTTGTCAGCTAAATTGTTCTCAAGTCTTCATTTGGTAAGGGACAGCAGCAATAATACAAATTTCCTTCACATAAAAGTAGCTGTTAATAAAGCCAAAATTTTCAATTCAATCTTTTACTTCGATCCCCAAAGGTCGTTTTTCAGATGCATCAGGCAATAGATTGATAATTATTTGAGGTATGGCTATACTTTTGTATTTATCTCCATAAGGACATACTGTGATGGTTGTTTCAGTTGTGTTAGGTAAAAGAAATGGTTTTACTTATTTTCAGAGCAGAAATTCCTCCCAATTTAGTTAACCACAGTGTGCCCATTGCACTCATGGTGTACGAAAATAGGAGACAGTGATTGAAGGTATTACTGTCGCATTTTGTCAACGGCCTTGCCGCAGTGTCAACACTGGTTCCCGTCAGTTAAGCGCTGTCGGACTTGATTAGCACTTGGATGCGTGACAGTCCGGGTCTGCCGAGCACTGTTAGAAGCGAGTTGCACACAGCCCTTATAAATGAAAATGGAAATGTCGTGTGGCTAGGGCCTCCCGTCGGGTAGACCGTTCGCCTGGTGCAGGTCTTTCGTTTTGACGCCACTTCGGCTACCTGCGCGTCGATGGGGATGAAATGATGATGATTAGGACAACACAACACCCAGTCCCTGAGCGGAGAAAATCTCCGACCCAGCCGGGAATCGAACCCTGGCCCTTAGGATTGACAATCTGTCACGCTGACCACTCAGCTACTGGGGCGGACTCAGCCCTTATGAGTCCAATTGGCGAGCTACTTGATGGGGACATAGCGGCTCTGGTCAAGAAAACTGACAACGGCGGGGAGAGTGGCGTGCTGACCACTTGCCCCTTGATATCTGAATCCAGTGACCCTTGTCGAGCCGGCCGGTGTGGCCAAGCGCTTCAGTCTGGCACCGCGCGACCGCTACAGTCCAAGGTTCGAATCCTGCCTCGGGCATGGATGTGTGTGATGTCCTTAGGTTAGTTAGGTTTAAGTAGTTCTAAGTTCTAGGGGACTGATGAGCTCAGATGTTAAGTCCCATAGTGCTCAGAGCCATTTGAACCATTTGAACCCTTGTCGATTGCGGACGATACGGCCGTCGGTCGGTACCGTTGAGCCTTCCGAGGACTGTTCGAACGGAGTCAGTCAGTTACTTTTTGTCGTATTTTTGCCAGTTTCAGCCACAAATACAGATTAAGGTCACTAGTTTACCATGATACCAAATAGAGATATGCAGCACCTTAAAACATTTAACTGTTTCTCTGTGTTGATAACATAAGCTTAAAACGAGTATGTGCGTCTGTCTTCGATGATATCTTTCAATGCATTGTGAATCGTTTATGATTATTTAACAACAGCTATAACATATTGTTGTGTATTTCGTGACTCGACAAATGTAATGTGCAGGATAACTGGACATAGTTCCTTTCATTCTTTTATTTATTTTTTACTGGAGACCCACTGAATGCTGTAACACCGATGAGGAAAAGAGACATAAGAGAGAATCATGTTAAACTATTCGTATCGCTAGAAACCGTGATCGAGCGCTGTGGGAAAATTCCTTATATTTAATGCATTCCTTCATTTCTCGTGTTTACCTAAACAGTGTACGAAGTTTCTAGAAATAAAGGTCCGAAAGACAACACCAGACTCTCTCTGTAGGGAAATCTATCTAAGTATAGATTTACTGGTAATTCCTTATATCTAGTTTATGTTATGTTATGTTAACCGGGGACCTAGAAACTACGGGGGCTCCGTCTCCGCCGTAGCCGCAGTGGTCCACAACCCAACGACGACTACTGCAGTCCACTTCACCCCTCCGCCGCCCCACACCGAACCCAGGGTTATTTTGCGGATCGGCCCCCGGTGGACCTCCCAGGGAACGTCTCACACCAGGCGAGTGTAACCCCTATGTTTGCGTGGTAGAGTAATGGTGGTGTACGCGTATGTGGAGAACTTGTTTGCGGAGCAATGGCCGACATAGTGTAGCTGAGGCGGTATAAGGGGAACGAGCCAGCATTTGCCGAGGCAGATGGGAAACCGCCTAAGAACCATCCACAGACTGGCCGGCTCACCAGACCTATACACAAATCCGCTGGGCGGATTCGTGCCCGAGACCAGGCGCTCCTTCCCGCTCGGAGAGCCGTGCGTTAGACCGCACGGCCAACCGGGTGGGCTATATCTAGTTTAGTCAATGTAGTGAGTAACACTTGTGATTTGGAGAAGGCTAATGAATAAACAATGATTTAATTTTTTGTATCGTTCTTCTTCTTCTTCTTCTTCTTCTTCTTCTTCTCTGCACAACCACATTCTCTCCACCTACATTTCGTCCGTCGCCCCAGTCACTCCACAGGTACCGTCCACTAACATAGACCTTCTCAAACGTGACTTACCTGCTGCTGCGTAGAGCGTGGGCAGCCAGTCGGTGATGTGCATCAGCTGGTTGGACACCCTGGGCGTGTTCTCCAGCAGCGGGCTCCAGACTGCAGCGACTCCTCTCACTCCGCCTTCCCACAGGGTGTTCTTAATCTGCAACACAGATCAAGTCGCGCTGTACTTCTCCACGACTCTGGGCCTCTACAGCAACAACAAACATCAAACGTTCTTTCCTAGACCGTCTCAAAATCACAAATGAACACCTGCATCTATATCTACATGTTCACTGACGGAAAAACAGCAAAACCAAAAAAATATTATAATTACTATAGAGTAACGAAATGTCAGGAATACCTTTGTCTATGTAATATATTGAAGTGATTAATATTGCAAGATCAGAGGTCAATGTTAGAGTGAGCTAAACCATTACAAATGTGAAACGATGGAACATGAATAACCCATGTAACAGCCAAAGTGGTCAATGAAAGCGTGCAAAAGTGCATGGATCATGTTGTAGCAGGTACCGTTTGTCAGTTATAGGGACTGAGTTTCATGCCTGTTGCACTTGTTCGGTCAATACAGGGACTGTTAATGCTACTTGTGGATGACGCTGGATGCTGCCCATAGATGCTAAATCGGAGACGGATATGGTAATCGAGCAGGCCAAGGTAAGTCGTCGACCGTAGAAATCGTTGTGTTACAACAGTAGTATGTAGGCGAGCGTTATCCTGTTGGAGAACACACACTGAAATGCTATTCATGCATGGCACCACAACAGAGTGAATCACCAGAGCGACGTACAAACTTGTAATCAGGGTGCATGGTACAACCACGAGAGTGCCCCTGCTGTCATGCGAAATGGCTCCCAAGGTGTGGGTCCAGTGTGTCTAGCACGCAGACAGAACGGTTGCAGGCGCAAACAGGCCTTCTTTTAGTCAACACACAGCCATCACTGGCACCGAGGTAAAACCAGATTTCATCATAAAACACAACAGACTTCCACTCTTCTCTAGATTGAGCTGTCGCTTGACATCACTGAAGTCGGAAATGGCGGTGGTTTGTGGTCAGAGGAATGCACGCAACAGTTCATTTCGCTATGAGCTATCCTTGAAGTAACCGATATGTGACAGTTCGTTGTGATACTGTGGTGCCCACTACTGCTCAATTTGCTGCTGCAGATGCAGTACGATGCGCCAGAGCCATACGTCGGGAACGACAGTCTCGGTACAGCCGCCGGCCGGGGTGGCCGAGCGGTTCTAGGCGCTACAGTTTGGAAGTGCATGACCACTACGGTCGCAGGTTCGAATCCTGCCTCAGGCATGGATGTGTGTAATGTCCTTAGGTTAGTTAGGTTTAAGTAGTTCTAAGTTCTAGGGGACTGATGACCTCAGAAGTTAAGTCCCATAGTGCTAAGAGTCATTTAAACCAGTTTTTCGGTAGAGCCACGTGGCAGTCCGGAGGCTGGTCTCCTTGTGACTGTATATTCTCGTGACCACCACTGCCAGCAGTCAGTTGCTACATTCCAACTAAGCCTTTCTGCAATATAGCAGACGGATCATGCAGCTTTTCGTAGCCCTATTACACGACATCGATCAAACTCAGAGAGGTCTTTGTGGCCTTAAAGCCATTCTTGACTAACATTAACTCACCACATCCAGTCCCATAAGGTAACTAACGCACGATCATTACAGCATTTATTTAAAGCAAACCAGATTTGAATCCTCACAGTCACGTTACTAGAACCACTCTTACAAGGGAACCTCCCCATCGCACCCCCCTCATATTTAGTTATAAGTTGGCACAGTGGATAGGCCTTGAAAAACTGAACACAGATCAATCGAGAAAACAGGAAGAAGTTGTGTGGAACTATGAAAAAAATATACAAACTGAGTTGTCCATGCGAAGATAGGCAACATCAAGGACAATAGGTGTCACGGAGCGCCGTGGTCCCGTGGTTAGCGAGAGCAGCTACCAAACGAGAGGTCCTAGGTTCAAGTCTTCCCTCGAGTGAAAAGTTTAAATTTTTATTTTCGGTTTATGTGACAAACTCTTATGGTATCATCGCTTTTTTCGGAGTGATTATCACATCCACAAGAAAACCTAAATCGAGCAAGGTAGAAGAATCTTTTTACCCATTCGCTAAGTGTACAAGTTAGGCGGGTCGTCAACATATTCCTGTCATGTGACGCACATGCCGTCACCAGTGTCGTATAGAATATATCAGATGTTTTCCTGTGGAGGAATCGGTTGAACTATGACCTTGCGATCGAATGTTTTCGGTTCCCATTGGAGAGGCACGTCCTTTCGTCTACTAATCGCACGGTTTTGCGGTGCGGTCGCAAAACACAGACACTAAACTTCTTACAGTGAACAGAGACGTCAATGAACGAACGGACAGATCATAACTTTGCGAAAATAAAGAAAGTAAAATTTTCAGTCGAGGCAAAATTTGAACCAAGGACCGCTCGTTCCGCAGTTACTCACGCTAACCACGTGACCACGGCGCTCCTTTTGCTACAATCTCCTTCATGTTGCATATGTTGCTCATGAACTACTCAGTTTGTATATTTTACTAATTTTTTTCATAGTTCCACACAACTTCTTCCTGTTCTCTCGATTGATCTGTTCCCAGTTTTTCAAGGCCTATCCACTGTGCCAACTTATAACTAAATCTGAGGGGGGTGTGATGGGGAGGTTCCCTTGTTAGGCGCCTGTTGCGGAACTTGGATAGACGTCATATTACAGATGTAGTTACACGCTTACTAATTTTCGTTCGTACCACACAACTCATTCTTCGTATTTTGATATTTTCCCGTCAATGTGTATCACTGTTTGAGCCATGGCTGACTCTGCTATGCGTTGGATTAAACCTTGGTTGCTATTCTGTGTTTTCCCACCCAGTTGTCGGGATTATGCTGTTATCATCTCTTTCTGCGAGTGGCTGCAGCGGTTTCTGTCGATATTCGCACGTTGGAATATCTTTCGCCGGGTGCTTATAATTTCCGGCTGGGCTATGTACAGGCAGTTGTCGGTTGGCGTGGAGCAGCGAGGAAATCTCTGTGGTGGATGGTTTTGCCAGGCCAGGTGGCAGCCTCTGTGCGGTGTTGGAGTCTGTAGTACTGTTCCCATTCCTACGATGTTCGTGGCTCACCTATCTTGGACGTGAAAGTTGAGTTTTGACTTAATCTGCCAGCAAATCACGACTGTTCACGTTGTGTCGTTTGGAGTTTGATGTCGGCTGTTGTGATATTCCCGCGAGAAACAACATGTATTTTGAAGAGGGCAAATTTTAGCTACCCTCCGGTTGAGTTTAACTGTACTTGGTTATTTGAATATACACTCCTGGAAATTGAAATAAGAACACCGTGAATTCATTGTCCTAGGAAGGGGAAACTTTATCGACACATTCCTGGGGTCAGATACATCACATGATCACACTGACAGTACCACAGGCACATAGACACAGGCAACAGAGCATGCACAATGTCGGCACTAGTACAGTGTATATCCACCTTTCGCAGCAATGCAGGCTGCTATTCTCCCATGGAGACGATCGTAGAGATGCTGGATGTAGTCCTGTGGAACGGCTTGCCATGCCATTTCCACCTGGCGCCTCAGTTGGACCAGCGTTCGTGCTGGACGTGCAGACCGCGTGAGACGACGCTTCATCCAGTCCCAAACATGCTCAATGGGGGACAGATCCGGAGATCTTGCTGGCCAGGGTAGTTGACTTACACCTTCTAGAGCACGTTGGGTGGCACGGGATACATGCGGACGTGCATTGTCCTGTTGGAATAGCAAGTTCCCTTGCCGGTCTAGGAATGGTAGAACGATGGGTTCGATGACGGTTTGGATGTACCGTGCACTATTCAGTGTCCCCTCGACGATCACCAGTGGTGTACGGCCAGTGTAGGAGATCGCTCCCCACACCATGATGCCGGGTGTTGGCCCTGTGTGCCTCGGTCGTATGCAGTCCTGATTGTGGCGCTCACCTGCACGGCGCCAAACACGCATACGACCATCATTGGCACCAAGGCAGAAGCGACTCTCATCGCTGAAGACGACACGTCTCCATTCGTCCCTCCATTCACGCCTGTCGCGACACCACTGGAGGCGTGCTGCACGATGTTGGGGCGTGAGCGGAAGACGGCCTAACGGTGTGCGAGACCGTAGCCCAGCTTCATGGAGACGGTTGCGAATGGTCCTCGCCGATACCCCAGGAGCAACAGTGTCCCTAATTTGCTGGGAAGTGGCGGTGCGGTCCCCTACGGCACTGCGTAGGATCCTACGGTCTTGGCGTGCATCCGTGCGTCGCTGCGGTCCGGTCCCAGGTCGACGGGCACGTGCACCTTCCGCCGACCACTGGCGACAACATCGATGTACTGTGGAGACCTCACGCCCCACGTGTTGAGCAATTCGGCGGTACGTCCACCCGGCCTCCCGCATGCCCACTATACGCCCTCGCTCAAAGTCCGTCAACTGTACATACGGTTCACGTCCACGCTGTCGCGGCATGCTACCAGTGTTAAAGACTGCGATGGAGCTCCGTATGCCACGGCAAACTGGCTGACACTGACGGCGGCGGTGCACAAATGCTGCGCAGCTAGCGCCACTCGACGGCCAACACCGCGGTTCCTGGTGTGTCCGCTGTGCCGTGCGTGTGATCATTGCTTGTACAGCCCTCTCGCAGTGTCCGGAGCAAGTATGGTGGGTCTGACACACCGGTGTCAATGTGTTCTTTTTTCCATTTCCAGGAGTGTAAGTGCCCCAGCGGAATCTTCTGCCCTGTGGCTGTCACCGTTCCGGTTACCTGCCCAGCCATTGACGTAAATTCAGGCAATTTATTTTTCTCATCGTGTTGTCGCTGTACAGCACGCTGTGTAGTTTGACAGCTCAATGTGTAGTTAGTTGTGGGCGCCAATGCCTTCTACGTTCTTCCATTGAACTCCCTGTTGTGAAGCTGGTAGAGTGAAGTGGAGGTTATCTTGTAGGTGGGTCCACTGACTGTCTGTCGGTTGGGTTGTCGTCGGATCGACAATGGTTGGGCCGACTGCCTGTCTCACCTAAGCGAGCGTTAGTGTTTGAATTCCAGGCCGACCCTCGGTACTTCTGAGCGCCTTGGTTGTACTGCCTCTTCTTGTATGTTCTTGTCGTTTGTACTTGTATGGATTCTAGCAGATTTTTATATTAAGGTTGATTTGCCCTTAAGGCGTCAGATGGCTTGGGCCTTCAGCCCAATTTAAGAACTTTTTTACGTAAAGCCTTTGGCATTTTCAAAATTAATGGTATTGAGTCTTAAGTGTTGTGCCTTCAGCCGATTTTGGATTTAAGTTGTTTGCTCTTAAAGTGTCAGAATCTTTGGACCTCCAGGCTAATTGAGGAACTATTTTAAGATAAGGCTTTGCCTTTCAAGGCTCTGACTTTCGTTGAGCTTTAAGTTATTGGCTTTCAGCCGCTTTTAAATTAAAGTAGCCTTGCCCTTAAGGCATGAGATAGTAAGGCACATTCATCCGCTAATTAAGTTCCAGAACTAAAGCTGTGATTTTTTTCTTGGCTCTTGTAATGTTTGATCAAATAAATGTTTGTATGTTCGAGTGTAATTGACAGCCGCTTATTTTGGCCCCTTTCCACCACTTAAACAACCTGTCCTGTCCTGCAGGTTTATCAGGGAGTCTCAATGTGAATTCCACCTTTTTTTCTGTTCAGTCGCTAATAGTTCGCGCGAAGAACAATTGCTTGTAAGTGTCCTGTGTCGGGCCGAATCTCTCTAATTTGACCTTCATGGTCTTTTCGCGACGTATTTGTAGGAGCAAGCAATCTATTGGTTGATTCTCTTAGGAACAGTATACCTTACGATGATCAGTCAGCAGGTCGTGGTTTTGTGACTAGCGTTGCTGCCTCTGGATCACGGAGTCCTGGGTTCGATTCCCGACCGGCCTTGGGATTTTCTCTGCCTGGAGACTGGGTGTTTGTGTTGTCCTTATCGTTTCATCATCATCATTCGTGAAAGTGGCTAGATTGGACCGTGTAAAGATTGGAACTCTGTACGGGCGCTGATGACCACGCAGTTGAGCGCCCAAAAACCAAACATCATTATCACACGGTGATTTAGAACGCCTCGTTTGCTGCGTGTGCCACTGGAGATGACTGTGACGCTTTCACGCCTGCTAAATGAACCTGTAAGGAGACGCCCAGTTGTTCATTGGATCTTCTATGTTTCCTCTACCAATGCTATCTGATGCTGATCGCAGACTGACCAACAATATTCAAGGTTTGGTCGAATGATGTTTTGTAAGCTACTTCCTTTATTGATGGACTGTATTTCTTGAGGATTCTCTCAGTGAATCTCAGCCAGACATCTGCCTTATCCGTGATTAATTGTATGTGGTCGATCCTGTTCAAACTGCCCCGTGCGCCCATTCCTGAATATTTTATGGAAGTAACTGCTTGCAGTGATTGTTCTGCAGTCATGTAATCAAGCAATGAAGGGAGTTTCCTTCTATGTGTTCGTAATACGTTACACTTGGTTATACTCATTGTCAACTACCACTCCCTGCATCAAGCGTGGATCCTGTACAGGTCTTCCTGCATTACGCCACAATTTTCTAGCGCTGTCACTTCTCTGTATACAACATCGTCACCCGCAAAGAGCGGGACGTTGTCTACTGTGTAGGTCATTTACGTATATTCTCTAAGGTAATACACCGCTGACAGGATGCGTAACATAGTCGTACATTATTTGTAATACTAATAGCGCCAAATTAAGCCACGATATCACAATGATTTTCAACATTCGTGACGGACTTTAAAAAAAGACGATTAACTGATTAAGAAGCAAGTGCCGTTAAAAAATTGAATATGCTGAGTTTGAAATAATATCTCGTGAAATAGTCAACACTGTTATGGCTACCATAAAAACATCTTTACAGTGTATTCTAAACAGAGACGTGCAAATTCTTTTTATCAGATCTCGCCCTGTTTCCTAAAATAACTTCTATATGACAGCCTCACCCGTGTTGTATTCGACATACGGCACTGTAATATATTTTGAAACGTTCAGGAACAAAAAGAGTAATATCACAACCAAAACACCATGAACACTTTTTTCTCTATACACTTTTCCCTTTCGTAACTTTACCAACACTGGCACAGTACAGGTCAGATGCAGGTGAATTCATGTATTACACGCAGCTCTACTTGGACAAGCAGTAGCTTACTGGCACTCATTTTGTTTTGTTTTACTTTATTTTATTTTTTTGGAGAGATCTGAGGGGCGGTGGACTTTTTATGTCACTCACATTCCGTATAAAGCACGAAAACAGCAGTGATCTCCCCGTCAAACAAACTCAAAAAGGTTTCATTACGACATGTTAGACTTTTTTCTCTTATAATAAAAATAGAGTCATATCATCTGATTTAGCCACTTTTACTTCGCTGTAAAAGGAATTTCTCTATCTGAAACGTGCGCACTGTAAAAGTACAAAGATGTGAGCAGGCCGGCAAATGTTGAATACATAGGCTGGCAGTATACAACGCGTTTTCGTTAACGCTCCAAAATTATTAAACCTTCTGGCAGAGTAATAGAAAACGTGTTAAAAGTAATTGTGAAAGGAAAATAAATTAAAATTTTAAAATTGGCTGGGAACAATTAGCAATCAAGAGTAGTTGTGAGTAGGATTTTTAGGTTTTCATGTTGGTAACGCCATGTAGCGCTCTTTATGAAAATCACTGACAGTGCTGTGTGCAGTCTGTGGCTGGTTGGATTCATTGTTGGAATATTCGCTTCTGTAGAGGTGGGCAGTTGGCTGTAAACATCGCGTAGCGTTGGGCAATTGGAGGTGAGCAGCCAGCAGTGGTGGATGGGGAGAGAGAGATGCAGGAGTTTTGAGAGGTTACTATACGCGGACGATCTGGACGTGTGTCCGATAGAAAAAGGAATTTTGTAAAGATGGTTGTCATGAATTGATAGATATATATGGTGACTTTTGAACATTATTAACGTAAATACATTGTTTGTTCTCTATCAAAATCTTCCATTTGCTAACTATGCCTATCAATAGTTAGGGCCTTCAACAGTTAGAATCTTTTATTTACTTGGCAGTATTGGCGCTCGCTATATTGCAGTATTGTTGTGAGGTAAGTGATTCATGAAAGGTAGAGGTTACTGTTAGTCAGGGCCATTCTTTTGTAGGGACTATTGAAAGTCAGATTGTGTTGCGGTAAAAATATTGTGTGTCAGTTTAGTGATGATCAGAATAAGTAAGAGAAAACTGTTAGAGTACGTTGAGTTTTGCTCAGCTGTTTGAAAATCAAATAACGTAGAAGTTTACCAGTAATAATTTTTCTAAGGGAACGTTTCATGGTTTAAACTACAGCAAGGTAAACCAGAAAAAAGTAGTAAACAAAAAATGGTTCAAATGGCTCTGAGCACTATGGGACTCAACTGCTAAGGTCATGAGTCCCCTAGAACTTAGAACGACTTAAACCTAACTAACCTAAGGACATCACACACATCCGTGCCAGAGGCAGGATTCGAACCTGCGACCGTAGCGATCGCGTGGTTCCAGACTGTAGCGCCTAGAACCGCTCGGCCACTAGGGCCGGAGATTTATTTATTGAACGGCCTTTGTTACTACAACGTAGCCAGGTAGTTGAGTATTGACAAATGTATTATTCATTATCATGTATACCACCTAGATGACGTGCTACAGACGTGAAATTTAACCGACAGTAAGAAGATGCTGTGATTCGCAAATGATTAGCTTTTCAGAGCATTCACACAAGGTTGGCGCCGGTACCGACACCTACAACGTGCTGACATGAGAAAAGTTTCCAACCGATTTGTCATACACAAACAGCAATTGACCGGCGTTATCTGGTGAAACGATGTTGTGATGCCTCGTGTAAGGAGAAGAAATGCGTAGCATCAAGTTTCCGACTTTGATAGAGGTCGGATTGTAGCCTATGGCGATTGCGTTTTAACGTATCGCGACATTGCTGCTCGCATTGGTCGAGATCCAATGACTGTTAGCAGAATATGGAATCGGTGGGTTCAGGAGGGTAGTACGGTACGCTGTGCTGGATCCCAACGGCCTCGTATCACTCATCACTCGCAGTCGAGGTGACAGGCATCTTATATGCATGGCTGTAACGAATCGTGCAGCCACGTCTCGATCCCTGAGTCAACAGATGGGGACGTTTGCAAGACAACAACCATCTGCACGAACAGTCCGACGACGTTTGCAGCAGCATGGACTATCAGCTCGGAGACCATGGCTGCGGTTACCCTTGACGCTGCATCACAGACAGGAGCGGCAGCGATGGTGTACTCAACGACGAACCTGGGTGCACGAATGGCTGAACGCACACTGGAAGCGTGTATTCGTCATCGCCATACTGGCGTATCCCCCGATGTCCTCATCGACGACACTTTGAACAGTGGACGTTACATTTCAGATGTGTTACGACCCGTGGCACTATTCTTCATTCGATCCCTGCGAAACCCTACATTTCAGCAGGATAATGCACCACCGCAAGTTGCAGGTCTTTTACGGGCATTTCGGGATACAGAAAATGTTCCACTGCTGCCCTGGTCAGAACATTCTCCAGATCTCTCACCAATTGAAAACGTCTGGTCAATGGTGGCCGAGGAACTGGCTCGTCGCAATAGGCCAGTCACTACTCTTAATGAACTGTGGTACCGTGTTGTAGCTGCATGGGCAGCTGTACCTGTGCACGCCATCCAAGCTCTGTTTCACTCAATGCCCAGGCGTCTCTAGGCCTTTATTACGGCCAGAGTTGGTTGTTCTGGGTACTCATTTCTCAGGATCTTTTTTTTTTTTTTTGTCATCAGTCTACTGACTGGTTTGATGCGGCCCGCCACGAATTCCTTTCCTGTGCTAACCTCTTCATCTCAGAGTAGCACTTGCAACCTACGTCCTCGATTATTTGCTTGACGTATTCCAATCTCGGTCTTCCTCTACAGTTTTTGCCCTCTACAGCTCCTTCTAGTACCACGGAAGTCATTCCCTCATGGCTTAGCAGATGTCCTATCATCCTGTCCCTTCTCCTTATCAGTGTTTTATTCCTTTCCTCTCCGATTCTGCGTAGAACCTCCTCATTCCTTACCTGATCAGTCCACCTAATTTTCAACATACGTCTATAGCACCACATCTCAAATGCTTCGATTCTCTTCTGTTCCGGTTTCGCCACAGTCCATGTTTCACTACCATACAATGCTGTACTCCAGACGTACATCCTCAGAAATTTCTTCCTCAAATTAAGGCCGGTATTTGATATTAGTAGACTTCTCTTGGCCAGAAATGCCTTTCTTGCCACAGTGAGTCTGCTTTTGATGTCCTCCTTGCTCCGTCCGTCATTGGTTATTTTACTGCCTAGGTAGCAGAATTCCTTAACTTCATTGACTTCGTGACCATCAATCCTGATGTTAAGTTTCTCGCTGTTCTCATTTCTACTACTTCTCATTACCTTCGTCTTTCTCCGATTTATTCTCAAACCATACTGTGTACTCATTAGACTGTTCATTCCGTTCAGCAGATCATTTAATTCTTCTTCACTTTCACTCAGGATAGCAATGTCATCAGCGAATAGTATCATTGATATCCTTTCACCTTGTATTTTAATTCCACTCCCGAACCTTCCTTTTATTTCCATCATTGCTTCCTCGATGTACAGATCGAAGAGTAGGGGCGAAAGGCTAAAGCCTTGTCTTACACCCTTCTTAATAAGAGCACTTCGTTGTTGATCGTCCACTCTTATTATTCCGTCTTGGTTGTTGTACATATTGTATATGACCCGTCTCTCCCTATAGCTTACCCCTACTTTTTTCAGAATCTCGAACAGCTTGCACCATTTTATATTGTCGAACGCTTTTTCCAGGTCGACAAATCCTATGAAAGTGTCTTTATTTTTCTTTAGCCTTGCTTCCATTATTAGCAGTAACGTCAGAATTGCCTCTCTCGTCCCTTTACTTTTCCTAAAGCCAAACTGATCGTCACCTAGCGCATTCTTAATTTTCTTTTCCATTCTTCTGTATATTATCCTAGTAAGCAACTTCGATGCACGAGCTGTTAAGCTGTTTGTGCGATAATTCTGGCACTTGTCAGCTCTTGCCGTCTTCGGAATTGTGTGGATGATGCTTTTCCGAAAGTCAGATGGTATATCGCCAGACTCATATTTTCTACACACCAACGTGAATAGTCGTTTTGTCGCCACTTCCCCCAATGATTTTAGAAATTCTGATGGAATGTTATCTATCCTTTCTTCCTTATTTGACCGTAAGTCCTCCAAAGCTCTTTTAAGTTCCGATTCTAATACTGGATCCCCTATCTCTTCTAAATCGACTCCTGTTTATTCTTCTATCACATCTGAAAAATCTTCACCTTCATAAAGGCTTTCAATGTATTCTTTCCACCTATCTGCTCTTTCCTCTGCATTTAGCAGTGGAATTCCCGTTGTACTCTTAATGTTACCACCGTTGCTTTTAATGTCACCAAAGGTTGTTTTGACTTTCCTGTATGCTGAGTCTGTCCTTCCGACAATCATGTCTTTTCGATGTCTTCACATTTTTCAAATGGTTCAAATGGCTCTGAGCACTATGGGACTCAACTGCTGAGGTCATTAGTCCCCTAGAACTTAGAACTAGTTAAACCTAACTAACCTAAGGACATCACAAACATCCATGCCCTAGGCAGGATTCGAACCTGCGACCGTAGCGGTCTTGCGGTTCCAGACTGCAGCGCCTTTAACCGCACATTTTTCCTGCAGCCATTTCGTCATAGCTTCCCCGCTCTTCCCATTTATTTCATTCCTCAGCGACTTGTATTTCTGTATTCCTGATTTTCCCGGAACATGTTTGTACTCCCTCCTTTCATCAATCAACTGAAGTATTTCTTCTGTTACCCACGGTTTCTTCGCAGCTACCTTCTTTGTACCTATGTTTTCCTTCCCAACTTCTGTGATGGCCCTTTTTAGAGATGTCCATTCCTCTCCCACTGTACTGCCTGCTGCGCTGTTCCTTATTGCTGCATCTATAGCGTTAGAGAACTTCAAACGTATCTCGTCATTCCTTAGTACTTCGGTATCCCATTTCTTTGCGTATTGATTCTTCCTGACTAATGTCTTGAACTTCAGCCTACTCTTCATCACTACTATATTGTGATCTGAGTCTATACCTGCTCCTGGGTACGTCTTACAATCCAGTATCTTATTTCGGAATCTCTGTCTGACCATGATGTAATCTAACTGAAATCTTCCCGTATCTCCCGGCCTTTTCCAAGTATACCTCCTCCTCTTGTGATTCTTGAACAGGGTATTCGCTATTACTAGCTGAAACTTGTTACAGAACTCAATTAGTCTCTCTCCTCTTTCATTCCTTGTCCCAAGCCCATATTCTCCTGTAACCTTTTCTTCTACTCCTTCCCCTACAACTGCATTCCAGTCGCCCATGACTATTAGATTTTCGTCCCCCTTTACATACTGCATTACCATTTCAATATCCTCATACACTTTCTTCATCTGTTCATCTTCAGCTTACGACGTCGGCATTTATACCTGAACTATCGTTGTCGGTGTTGGTCTGATGTCGATTCTGATTAGAACAACCCGGTCACTGAACTGTTCACAGTAACACACCCTCAGCCCTACCTTCCTATTCATAACGAATCCTACACCTGTTATACCATTTTCTGCTGCTGTTGATATTACCCGATACTCATCTGACCAGAAATCCTTGTCTTCCTTCCACGTCACTTCACTGACCCCTACTATATCTAGATTGAGCCTTTGCATTTCCCTTTTCAGATTTTCTAGTTTCCCTACCACGTTCAAGATTCTGACATTCCACGCCCTGACTCGTAGAACGTTATCCGTTCGTTGATTATTCAATCTTTTTCTCGTGGTAACCTCCCCCTTGTCAGTCCCCTCCCGGAGATCCGAATGGGGGACTATTCCGGAATCCTTTGCCAATGGAGAGATCATCATGACACTTCTTCAATTACAGGCCACATGTCCTGTGGATACACGTTACGTGTCTTTAATGCAGTGGTTTCCATTGCCTTCTGCATCCTCATGTCGTTGATCATTGCTGATTCTTCCGCCTTTAGGGGCAATTTCCCACCCCTAGGACAAGAGAGTGCCCTGAACCTCTATCCGCTCCTCCGCCCTCTTTGACAAGGCCGTTGGCAGAATGAGGCTGACTTCTTATGCCGGAAGTCTTCCGCCGCCAATGCTGATTATTTATCAAAATTTAGGCAGTGGCCGAGATCGAACCCGGGACCGAAGACGTTTTGACTATGAATCAAACACGCTACCCCTAGACCACAGGTCAAACCTCAGGATCTATGCACCCATATTGCGTGAAAATGTAATCACATGGCATTTCAACATATGTGTCCAATGAATACCCGTTTATCATCTGCATTTCTTCCTGGTGTAGCAATTTTAATGGCCAGTAGTGAATTTCTCGAATGAATACCCGTTTGTCATCTGCATCTCTCCTTGCTGTAGCAATTTTAATGGCAAGTAGTGTAGTAGTAGAAGCGGATGATAAATCCGAATGCTTTTCAAGAAAATTTTGGGCCTGCAATTTAGGAGTTCGTATTCCAAGCGAAATTCAGGTGACGGCCTATCTTTCTTGTTTGTAACTTTGAACTAGTATAATTACCTTCTTCCCTCGAATTACGTCGGGGCAGCAGTTGTCCTCAGTCAAGCAGTTTAGCTTATGGCGTAGTGGGTGAGCTGTGTTTTCTGCCCTTCCTGTTTCAATTCTTGTCTGTCTTCCATCAAAAACGGATTCGCAGCTGATAATTCATTGCTCCCAGATCAATGTAGAGCCGTACTGTAGCCTATGAAGGCTGCTAAAGTATGAGTATTCATCGTGTTCTAGACGTGGTACAGTTTTCGCACTGGCAGATGTGAGATTATCTTTGAACATGACAGACTCACCGCTCAGCGTTATAGTGACACTGTGTTCCTCCATCTGCATCTTCTCAGGGGTGCATTCGGCCACTCCTTCAGTTTTACGGACAACAATGCGTGACTGTATCGAACAGTGCATGAGGAGGAGGAGGAGGATGAGGGGGAGAAGAAGGAGTAGTAGAGGCTCTTGAAACTAGAGGATATTTGGCGAATGAACTGGCATGCCTATTCCCGCGACTTACATCCCGTCGACCACTTGTGGCACGCGTTGGGAAGATTTATTGCAGTATGTCGACATGCACTAACGACAATCAAGCAGTTTCAACCGCACTGGTGGAAGAATGGAACGCCCTACGACAATGACTCCTTACCAACTCCCCAGTTAGCATCGGGGCTATTCCACGAACATGTAATGTTGTCCATGGTGATCACACACCTTATAAAGAACCATCCCACGCCATTTGTTATGTGCAGGGGACCACGATGAATAGTGGTGGGTTCAGTGTAATTAATGTCTTTGAGTAAAACTCTTATTTCTGTTCGTCTCATCGTATATTTATTTCGTTGCCTTCTGCCAGATGTTGCAGCAGTTATTTCTACGTATTTTCCAAGTATCTTCGAGTTACGTTACTTGACAATGAGACATCGTGCGAAAGATTTCGGCGCTGTTTAGCAAACTACTGAACACACCTATTACGCAAGCCATGAAGGATGGTATATTGTACCGCTAACAGTCATTCCCTATGCTGTTTCACGTCTGCGGTGGTTATCGGGGTCAAGAACCTCATTAACTGGAATATAATTGTCTTCAGTCATCAGTCCCGTTTCGAACTGATGACCGTATAAGACGTGTATCGACACGCTCCAGACAGCGATGGGATACCAAAGTCACTGTTATCCTGACAAACTGGAGTGATGGTCTGTGGTGCCAATTCATTTCATAGAAAGACCCATTTGGTGGTCATTTCCGTCAACTTTACAGTACAGAGGTATATCGAAGATATTCTGTGCCCGGTTTCGTGCCTTTCATGGCATGCCATTCGGGGTTCACATTTGAGCAAGCTAATGCCCGCCCGAAAACGGCGACAGTTTCTTTTGCTGGTCTTTGTGCTTGTCGAATCCTACCTTAGACAGAAAGGTCGCCGCACATTGCCCCGATTCAGAACGTTTGGAACATTACGGGCCCTACACACAGTTCGGGATTTTGGCCATCTAACGGGCTCTTGAGCAGAATCTAGCACAATATCCATGAGGAGACACGCAATAATTTTATCAATCAATGCCAAGCCGAGTAACGGCTTGCATAATGGCCAGACGTTGACCAACACTCTCCTGAGTTTTTCAATTTGTGTAGCTCTTTCTCCCGAATAAATCATCCAATTTTTCTGAAATTGTAATCATACGTTTGCCTGCACATGTCATGTCACGTCACATCTACCAATTTTCGACCCATTCGGATAACTGCTTCGTCGTGCGTCGTTTTTAATGCCTTACAGTGTGTTTTAGAACTTTCTACTTCAGATTTCAGCCAGCGATCGGCCCCAAGAATAGCTTGAGCGTGAGGAGGGTAGCCAATTCGGGAATTTTTTACGAATACTTGTACTGTACTAAAAAAATTTTGACACTCAACATGTCTTTACACTGAACGTGGTCTGTTTTCGCTATGTACGTGTCGACTGGCGAGTGTTCATCACAGTACCTCAAATTTCCTCTTAGCCTTAAAATATCCATGTGCACTTTACAGTTGCTCTGCTACCCGAGAAGCTGCTTCTTTTGTGCAGTGCAGCCCTGAATCTACCACGGGGAATTCTACAATTCTTCATCTTTTGACGCATGTACAGAAATCTGCAGCCAAGACCGACACTGGGTCGAAGCCTTTTCCTCCAAACCAATGAACCCCGAACAAACTCTGGGAACAATGCTGCAAATTACGAGCTCTGCTTGCATACCACACACGAGGCCATCAGTCTTCACCACTTCCGTCAGCCGTCTGTAAGAACTCAGGGTGGCCTCAGGACCCGCGCAAGAGGCGTCATTGGGGCCGACATGAACCACAACTTGCAGATTAGTCCATCCTGCACGCTAGAGAGCCGCAGGCCGGGCCTCCTCCACATTTCAGATGAGCTCTCCAGCATACATAGCAAGTGCACATTGAATAGCTTTCTGGCACCGAACGGTGTTTCCCTAAGAGGCTCCACAACGTGCCTAACGTTGGAGATCCCGAAACTAGCAAATCCGTCAACCCCGTGCGAGTGATCGGATACTGCCGAAGAAACTGGCACCACTCACAGGGTGAATGGCTGAGCCCAAGCAGTCAGCCTCCATATTGACCATCTCACAGGAGCAACGCGAACGCGTTACCACCCGGCACTCAACCTGCTATGAAGACAGATCCACCGTGTCTGTTACACTGGGCGATGCCTCGGTAGCAGAGCCTGTGGGCGAATTAGCGGCACCTAAGGCGTCCCCCTCAGTTCGCCACCGTGAGGCAGTAGCCTCAAGATGGCTGCCCCTAGCCGAAAGTGCCTTCAGGTGGATCACAAGCAGCTCCTCCTTTTTCCACAAACAGAATGCATACATCCCGGAAAAGGCTAAACAAGTAACTCGCTACTCTGTTGGTGGATAGCAGGCGACATCTGGAACCTGTCTGCCAGACTAGGAGGGAGCGAACGGTTGTTGGATCTACAAAACTAAGAAATAAATGACAAAAGCACTACAGATTGCCTTTCCCTATACTTTACAGACACAAAAACTAGAGATTCCACCTCTTAAATAGAAAAAAAAAACCACACACATAATCTAAGAAATAAACAGTGAACAACATACAGAAAAGGATACGATTTTAGCGTGTCACTACATTACGAAATATGTTGTGCAAGCGCAAGTCAATGAATGAAAGGAATACTTTTTTCTGCTCAGTGGACTGACAGCTCTGGCTCAAACTGGCATTCTTTAATTTTATTTGCTCTTGTCCATTAGCTCTGTTGTTTCAGTGAATAGCATTTTTTTTTTGGTAGTGATTTCAGAGAATATTACTATGAGAGATCTTTTACTTGTATGAATCAAAATCGAAGTGAGAGAAGAGATTCATTTTCTGTATTCTGAACGAACATATACTGCGAAGATTACTCACAGAATTCAGCTGCAGTATAGTAACATCTACACTGCTGGAAATGGAAAAAAGAACACACTGACACCGGTGTGTCAGACCCACCATACTTGCTCCGGACACTGCGAGAGGGCTGTACAAGCAATGATCACACGCACGGCACAGCGGACACACCAGGAACCGCGGTGTTGGCCGTCGAATGGCGCTAGCTGCGCAGCATTTGTGCATCGCCGCCGTCAGTGTCAGCCAGTTTGCCGTGGCATACGGAGCTCCATCGCAGTCTGTAACACTGGTAGCATGCCGCGACAGCGTGGACGTGAACCGTATGTGCAGTTGACGGACTTTGAGCGAGGGCGTATAGTGGGCATGCGGGAGGCCGGGTGGACGTACCGCCGAATTGCTCAACACGTGGGGCGTGAGGTCTCCACAGTACATCGATGTTGTCGCCAGTGGTCGGCGGAAGGTGCACGTGCCCGTCGACGTGGGACCGGACCGCAGCGACGCACGGATGCACGCCAAGACCGTAGGATCCTACGCAGTGCCGTAGGGGACCGCACCGCCACTTCCCAGCAAATTAGGGACACTGTTGCTCCTGGGGTATCGGCGAGGACCATTCGCAACCGTCTCCATGAAGCTGGGCTACGGTCCCGCACACCGTTAGGCCGTCTTCCACTCACGCCCCAACATCGTGCAGCCCGCCTCCAGTGGTGTCGCGACAGGCGTGAATGGAGGGACGAATGGAGACGTGTCGTCTTCAGCGATGAGAGTCGCTTCTGCCTTGGTGCCAATGATGGTCGTATGCCTGTTTGGCGCCGTGCAGGTGAGCGCCACAATCAGGACTGCATACGACCGAGGCACACAGGGCCAACACCCGGCATCATGGTGTGGGGAGCGATCTCCTACACTGGCCGTACACCACTGGTGATCGTCGAGGGGACACTGAATAGTGCACGGTACATCCAAACCGTCATCGAACCCATCGTTCTACCATTCCTAGACCGGCAAGGGAACTTGCTGTTCCAACAGGACAATGCACGTCCGCATGTATCCCGTGTCACCCAACGTGCTCTAGAAGGTGTAAGTCAACTACCCTGGCCAGCAAGATCTCCGGATCTGTCCCCCATTGAGAATGTTTGGGACTGGATGAAGCGGTCTGCACGTCCAGCACGAACGCTGGTCCAACTGAGGCGCCAGGTGGAAATGGCATGGCAAGCCGTTCCACAGGACTACATCCAGCATCTCTACGATCGTCTCCATGGGAGAATAGCAGCCTGCATTGCTGCGAAAGTTGGATATACACTGTACTAGTGCCGACATTGTGCATGCTCTGTTGCCTGTGTCTATGTGCCTGTGGTTCTGTCAGTGTGATCATGTGATGTATCTGACCCCAGGAATGTGTCAATAAAGTTTCCCCTTCCTGGGACAATGAATTCACGGTGTTCTTATTTCAATTTCCAGGAGTGTATCTTCAAGAACGGAACATTTGCAAGTGGATAAGTTCTTTTAAAGGTGGGTGTGTATCCGCTTGCAATGAAGAGCGGTTGAGGGGGCCATCCACTTCAAAATAGGATGGGGAATTCAGACAATTGTACAAATGGTTCGTGATGATCGTCGTAGAAGCATTTACGATGTTGTCCGTGATCTGAGCATTAACAGTTGTTCAGCATTACAATCGTCCATGAATTTCTAAAACATCGTGAGGTTTGTGCTCTTTGGATACCATGTCTTCTGCTGTATGAACACTACAGAAATATTTCGAAATGGAAAGTCACATTTAAGGCGTTCTGAGGAGGAAGAGGGAAACATCCTCAGCCACACAGTAATCATTGGTGAGCAGTTAGCATATGAAATCGATACATCGATCATTACCTATAGCAAAAAATTTCAAAATACAAGTGTCAGATGTATGTAGAGCTTTTCACCGTATCCCTAAGATTCTATAAGCCCACTACCTGGTGACTCGCAGGGAAGGGAGGCTCCAAGGATATATTAATGAAGGAGCTCATCTGACTATAAAAGAAACTAGCAGTTGCTATAAACATTGTTTCATTACCATAAACAAATGGATTATTCACTGAAATGAGTACGGAAACATTTCATAAGTGAACAAAGGACCCCTTCTGGTCCTTTTAAGTAAGCTTCCGCATTGTGCCAGCCAGCTAAAAACTAGTCTCAATACTGCAGGAAACAACAAGTCCACCTCACCATATTAAAAAGAAAGGAAGAGAAGTAGTCATGAGTAGTGCTGAATACTGTCTGCAGCTGATGCAGCGTTGAAGGATCATCCACATTGACTGTTGGAGTGTGCATAGTACATTATAAAACATACTGCGTGGCAGTTTATGGATTAACTGCCATATAACATCACCTCCTTGTCATCTTTCAAACCGTTGCCGATGAAACTGTGCTGAGAAATTAATCTGAGCACAAACTCGTCATATAAACATAAAAATTTGAAATCTGATCCGTTATGTCATTCTTAGTTTAATGTTCTAATACTAGTTAGAAAACTAGTCAGCCGAAATTTGATTGTGTTTGCTGAACATCATAGTTAGTCAGGGATTGTTGGTGCAACATTGTGTGATTTATGAGGAAATACAAGAGTGTTGTCATTAATTGCTGTTGTATGTGATTAAGTAGTTTACACAGTTTTGATTAACATGAATGAGCAGTGTGATGTGTTACATGAAGATTTTTCTGTGATGCTCTGCTGCCTTTCATTATATTGCCTGAATTACTGATTCGTTCACAAGTGTTATTTGATTAACTACATTCTGAGCAAGTGGATTATTCCTTGACTTCCTTGAATTTTTCATCACAAGGGATTAGGGTAAGAAGGTTTTACACGCAATATCATATGATTAGTCAGAGTAAACGCGAAGTAAGGGCGTATTAAAGGTTATCAGAAATCGTTTATGTGCAGAGGATTTCATTTTTGCAGTTTATCTACAGGTTTTTATGGTGCCTCCTGAATGAGTAATTACAACTAGACCCCCTCAGGTTTGAAGTAGCTCAGTCTCTTGACAGAACAAATCCAAAGGATTCTACAAGTCTAACAGATAAAGAAATCGTCACACCATGAAGAGTGAGTGGGTGCGAAGGCACGGAGTGTACTTCAGGCCGATATTAGGAAACCTGTCAAGAGATGTACCGAGCTAGTTTGAGAATGCGGGTGCTTATACAGTAAGAAGTAGTTACATAGTTCTTTCCAAATAAAAGGTTTCTTTCAATTATTGTACTTTCATTCTGGCTTGCCTTCATATAAATATTATAACGAACATTATCTTCAGCCTTTCATGAAGCGTATATGAGAAAAGTTCGACATGTCTCGAGAAAAGCTTGATGAATAAAAGGTTGATCTTACCGTCTGTAGGAATTCAAACTCACCCCTCTCAGTGGATAGTTGGAGCCCCAGTTGTTGTACTGGCCTGACGAAGGGGCGCCATTATCAGCAATGAAGACGATGATGGAGTTCTCCAGCATGCCGCGCTGCTGCAACGCCGCCGCCACACGTCCAACCGACTCGTCCACCTTTGACATCACGGCTGCCAACAGATGATATGTTCGATGGTTGGTTTGGAGATGTATGATATTTCTTGAAACATTGTTACCTTCTAGATACTCGTATCAAGTACCTTAGATGTCAGTGAGATACAGCCCTATCACTGAAGTACTGTGGTTCAATTTCTGGCCCAAGCCTGCTGGGTTGGGTTTTTACACGACTTCTCAAATCAATACAATCTCTAAGTCTACATATTTTCTAGGACAATGTCAAGTGTAAAACTGGCCTCAATCTCGCCACACAAGAAAAGAGCTCGGTTTCACGTAGCACTCCTAAATTTAGGGACTGCAAACCCCTAGAGAACTTCAGAAATTCTAGAATAGGTGTATGTAGCTGCTAAGTTGGATTTAGAGTAACACATTTTTATCACGTATAAGTACATTGAATTGTTTGGTACGTACAGCTAACGATGAGCCTTATATCTGACATTCCTTACCAAGCTGTTTTCGTCCATCCAGAGCTTCTGTTTGCCTCGCCGGTCCTGCAAGCAGGACTTGCCGACACATATTCGGGAAATGAAACATAAAAATGCTATGTGGCACATGATCTGATTGGAACATGGACAATTACGTTTACTACAAAAGACGTGAGTTAGACTCTACGGAAATCTCTGTTACGGTATGTTGTGACGTCAACTACTGTGCAGTAAATACCGACAAACGGTTTTGGTCAAGCGAAAGTCTTCAAGTCACCTTGTAACACGTATTTTCGATCTATTTTGTATCTGCATCGATATTTATATGTCAACTTGTAGCGTTGCTTATCTATAGTGTTGTATCTGTCATGGAAATTTTCTGACTACGTATATACAGTTTTAGTTATATGAACCTTTTGAACGATGTTGTTAAACTGTGGTTGTGGATTTAAATAACTACTGGAATGATTGTTATATAATGCACTGTAAATGACTTGGTCTATAGTTAGGGAATGTAGGGTTGTATATAAAAGATGGGGTAAGTCACGCAGCTACGGAAGTAGCCTGGCGTAGTGGAAAAAGTGTGGTTGGCACGCAAGTGGCAACTCGTCCGTTGTGATTGGTAAGGAGTCTGGGCTCAACAGTGCTGTGGTTAACATCTCGCTAGCTGTAGCGGATCATTTTGGCTCATATTGTTGGTGTTTTGAGGCCAGAGGAGCTTAAGAGCTGTATTTACGGACCTCGGATGCAGCGTTAGGTGATACTATTATCATGGAATGGGTTTGGCTCAGTGAAAATATAATTCCGACGCCAAGAAGATCTGTAGCAGGATGAGGCCCACAGCACTGTCAAGACTGCATCGCCGCCACATTAACAGACACTGCAAATTACGCCACCATTGCCACCAACCTTCCACTAAACTGTATTTGGCACTCTGTAAATGAAAAAGGTATTTGGGAAATTTGGTTGATTTTAATAATACGCGTGGTGTTGCTAAAAACTCTGTCTTACACCCGTGATTAACCCAAATCACAAACCTCGACAGGAGTCCTATCCTAGTATTTTCTGAAATCCAGAATTTAAAAAAAGTGACATTGTGTGACATTTTACTTCAATGGGTTAAAGCAGGCTACTTGAAAGTATTTTTTACTTTAATGTTCATTAACTAATTTCCAACGTGAGATACGTCTTAAACAGTAAATGGTAGCCCAAATTAGGACCACTTCTTCTACAAGAACCCCACTGGCTCGAGCGCCTGCAGTCTGCAGCTCGTGGTCCAGTGGCTAGCGTTGCTGTCTCTGGATCACGGGGTCCCGGGCTCGATTCCCGGCGGGGTCGAGGATTTTTCTCCGTCCGGGGACTGGGTGTTTCTGCTGTCTTCATCATCATTCGTATAGTGACGAGACTGTAAATGGAAAGATAGGAACTTGTACGGGCGCTGATGTCCACGATGTTGAGTTCCCTACCAACCAACATCATCATCATCATCATCCAGTGACTGCACAGTATATGTGGGAGCTTAAAAAAATAGTAACTATTCTTTTTTTTCAAAGAAGTGTACGAGCGACGTAGTGTTGGCACCAGTGTATAGGTCACGCCCTACCAAGTATTGGCATTTATTCTTGTTCTTTTTGGATTCTCGTTCTATTTCCGAATTTTATTGTTATTTGAGTGAAAGGAAGTATAACGTTCAAGGAAATTTTGGTACTACGATAAGAGTTGAACTTTTGGAAGAAGATGATGGTACAACTCAAACCGTATGTTAAGAATGAATAACTCTATGCAAAAGTTTCCACTAATCTAGTGGAAACGTGGGCCTTTATACCTGAACTGGTGGTGCTGCTCACATTTAGAATCTCGTTCGAGCCAACCATTGTCTACGTCACAGAGCACCGATGGCAGAGATTTCTGATCTAAACTGCTGTGCGTCATGAAGGCTTAACTGAAATAATGAGTATGCGTCAAGTTTTAACAAATATATTTCGTCATCACGTGACCGAAGTACAGAAACAACAGCGAGTGAATTTTTTTTTTCTTTCTTAAATGTGCGTGAATTCCTAAGGGAGCAAACTGCTAAGGTCATCGGTCCCTAGATTTACACACTACTTAAACTAACTTATGCTAAGAACAACACACACACCTATGCCCGAGGGAGGACTCGAACCTCCGGCGGGAAGGGCCGCGCAATCCGTGACATGGCGCCTTAAGCCGCTCGGCCACTCCGCATGGCAGTGAATGTTTACAAGAAACTCCCTGAACCAACTGAAGACAACGAGACTTACACTGAGACGGTGAGCACACGAAAAAAGCTAAAAGCTTCTTAGCTGCGACACATGGACAAACGTGCTGTCATCATAGAATTGGTTAACAAAGGAGTTTTGCGCTTATAAAACAGAAGAGCCTTCATCCAGTATCAAACTGATAGTTTAATTGTCTTTGGAATTGTGTCTTCTGAATTTTTGCCTCATTGTCGAACAGTAAGCCTTTCGAAGACGTTCAGTGAGACATGTCGAAAAGGAAGACTCTAGATACTGGACGTAAGCTCAATGTTACTTCACATTGACAATGCGTCTGATGACAATTTCAGTTAACGAGTTTCGTGACTAAAATCAAACGACTATTCTCCACATATTTCGCTGCACGTGACGTATTAGCGTTTCATGGATTTAAATTGGCGATGAAAGGGTTGCGGTTTCGAAATCATTAATGGCATTGGGGAGAATTTGACAAGGCACTTGGACGTCTTGTAAATATATACACGAAATGGAAATGAGAGAAAACCGCTAATATTGGTACGAAGCACCATCCAACATCCATTGTGCAGTGGCATGTAGAGTATATGCGATGATGTAGATGAACATGCTCAACTTCAGAGTAGAATAATTCGTTTATACTTAACATGATGACATCTTGCTGGGCTAAACGTGGCATTTGACATGTGATTTATTGCTAATTTAATGTGCCTGAGAGAAATACGACCTCGTTTCCTGTTGAATACAAAAATCTAAATATGTGATCTATAAAATTAGAGGTTACAGCAGCAACGCTAATTACCACCAAGTTCATGTTAGAATTCCAATACGCTTCTATAAAACTTTGAAATTACAAGAGGAGTTGAACAGCGGGAGATGGGTGTTGCAACTCTTATTCGGGTGTGTACTACATAAAAGAATACAAGAACACCGTAAAGAATTGCGACTAAGAAGAGTAGTGTTTATATAGACAGTCGAAAGACGCCTGTTGTTTGCTCTTTCATTTTCTCATCGCCTAATTTGCGTTTTTGAAGATCTGTCACATCTATTCAACAACTCCTTCCGAGATACTGAGACAGCAAGCTACAACACATGCCGATACCAATGTGTTCGTAAATTCTTTGCATAACCACTGCATCGTAATGCTTGTTTTTGGTGAGCGCTTGGCGCTCAGCCAATCACGTGCCTCTGCGGCGGAGTATCCGTGTGCCTTCCTTGTTCAAAGGTGGTCAGCCATTACCTTTCGAGTAATGTAATTCGACTGCTAAGACGTGTCTGGTTTTGGAGCCATATTTGATGGAGTACTGATGAAATTACTTTTCTCTGATAGATGACTATGACGTTGAACAATTTGTAAGAATCGCAAGATTACCGGTAAGACAATTCCAAGTTATTTTGCAGTGATGAATTCTGTGCTACTCACGCGTGTTCACATTCATTGGTGGTAGGTGAGAGAGAGAGAGAGAGAGTGCGGATTTATCAAGTACAGAGAAGTTGGTTACTGCATCATTTCCAATCTCATTTTAGTCTGTTTCATATTTGATGCAGCAAGTTTTATGAGAAAGAGTGAGTCGGCTTGCTAAAAGATATCGGATTGTTGCTCCCACGATATAAGCTTGTTTAGTAAAGTTGAATGTGTATACATTGTAAACTTGTAATTTGTGTCCGTTTTTTTGAGGAGCAATTTATTCGGTGTTAACATCACGTGTTTTGCTCAGCCACTTCTAGGTAGACTGTTTCTTTCAGTCATGTTTTGCTCAAATTTGCTGAACACCTGAACACAGGCTGTAGTTATCAGGTTAACGTGATGTTAGGCGAACAGTGGTTGAAAAGGAACATATTCTGAAAACGTTATGTATTATGAAGCAAGGTTGGAATCAGATGATAGATTTTGGCACGTTATCTCTGCGTGTAAATTATTTTCAGGCATCGAACAAGGTAAGTCGACGTGAGTTTATGTTGGTGGACATTAGGTTGTTAGTGTGGAAAATTTCGTTGCGACATTCCGTAAGTTTAATAATTGGAACAGATACGCTACGGTAACTTCTCTGTACTGACGGTACTCACGAGGTCAGAGAGTGCCGCTACACAATCGATAAACCGCGCTCGAAACACTCGTTGTACATCAGCTGTATGGGTTGGCAGTACGAACCATACTGAGGTCCGCAAGGGGCTACAGCCGCCAGCTCCTAGACTGAGGCTCCGAAGGCATCGTAGGTCAGTTCTGGGCTCTCCGTAGGCATCGCTAAGAGGCACAGTGACAGGACTTTAATATTTTAGAGGACTCGTAGTAATTTCAAACGTCTACTTCACTGGACATTTCACAAAAAGAAGCATTATTTTTGTTGAGTATTTCTTCATATTTAATAAATACCGTTTTATTATTAATTGTTGGGAATCTTTCTGACTGAATGTAACCTACGCCATCCCCTTGCATTCCCAATCACGTGGCTTTGAGGGAAAGAAAACTTTCAGCTACGTTCACAGCACATTTTTCTTTCGGAACCGAAGTTCTCGATAGAGAGCGGGAAAGGTGAAAATCCGACAATGCAACATCAGATGAATAAGGTGGGTGTGGAGTGACTTCCCAGTCCGACTCTGTAGCCTATAGTGTTTTTGCGGGCGGTCGATATCGTGGACTGGCATCAATTCACACAGTCTTCCTGGTCGTTGTTCTTAGATTGTGTCTGCATGACGTCTCATTTGTTGACCATATGCATGATATTACATTTTGTAGATGCGCGCAGATCCTTGGACGGGGAGTTGCTGTTTGTACTCAGCTACTTCTCTTCCTTATGTCAGCATAAAGACACCATTTCTCGTCACTAATAACGGTAAAGAATAGGAATGGCCGGTTGCATTCACGAGCCGGTTTATGACGGGCATATAAACTGCTTTCCTTTTTATTTTTTATTTTTTTTATTTTTTTCAGTTCTGCCGCCGAGCCATTGAAACCGGACGCAGCCCTACTGCCAGCTGTGCTATCAGCAACTTACAATCTCACGAGCGCGACGCGAGTCACACCTTAGGCTGAGGTTCTGGAACCATGGGAGTGGGCGGCCGTAGCTGTCTACAGAATCCCTTTTTGTACAAGGTCCATATTGTTGTTGTTGTTGTTGTGGTCTTCAGTCCTGAGACTGGTTTGATGCAGCTCTCCATGCTACTCTATCCTGTGCAAGCTTCTTCATCTCCCAGTACCTACTGCAACATACATCCTTCTGAATCTGCTTAGTGTATTCATCTCTTGGTCTCCCTCTACGACTTTTACCCTCCACGCTGCCCTCCAATACTAAATTAGTGATCCCTTGTGCCTCAGAACATGTCCTACCAACCGATCCCTTCTTCTAGTCAAGTTGTTCCACAAACTTCTCTCTCCCCAATCCTATTTAATACCTCCTCATTAGTTACGTGATCCACCCACCTTATCTTCAGCATTCTTCTGTAGCACCACATTTCGAAAGCTTCTATTCTATTTTTGTCCAAACTATTTATCGTCCATGTTTCACTTCCATACATGGCTACACTCCATACAAATACTTTCAAAAACGACTTCCTGACACTTAAATCTATACTCGATGTTAACAAATTTCTCTTCTTCAGAAACGCTTTCATTGCCATTGCCAGTCTACATTTTATATCCTCTCTACTTCGACCATCATCATTTGTTTTGCTCCCCAAATAGCAAAACTCCTTTACTACTTTAAGTGTCTCATTTCCTAATCTAATTCCCTCAGCATCACCCGACTTAATTCGACTACATTCCATTATCCTCGTTTTGCTTTTGTTGATGTTCATCTTATATCCTCCTTTCAAGACACTGTCAATTCCGTTCAACTGCTCTTCCAGATCCTTTGCTGTCTCTGACAGAATTACAATGTCATCGGTGAACCTCAAAGTTTTTATTTCTTCTCCATGGATTTTAATACCTACTCCGAATGTTTCTTTTGTTTCCTTAACTGCTTGCTCAATATACAGATTGAATAACATCGGGGAGAGGCTACAACCCTGTCTTACTCCCTTCCCAACCACTGCTTCCCTTTCATGTCCCTCGACTCTTATAACTGCCATCTGGTTTCTGTACAAATTGTAAATAGCCTTCCGCTCCCTGTATTTTACCCGTGCCACCTTTAGAATTTGAAAGAGAGTATTCCAGTCAACATTATCAAAAGCTTTCTCTAAGTCTACAAATACTAGAAACGTAGGTTTGCCTTTCCTTAATCTTTCTTCTAAGATAAGTCGTAAGGTCAGTATTGACTCACGTGTTCCAGTGTTTCTACGGAATCCAAACTGATCTTACCCTAGGTCGGCTTCTACTAGTTTTTCCATTTGTCTGTAAAGAATTCGTGTTAGTATTTTGCAGCTGTGGCTTATTAAACTGATTGTTCGGGTATTTTCTGTCAACACCTGCTTTCGTTGGGATTGGAATTATTATATTCTTCTTGAAGTGTGAGGGTATTTCGCCAGTTTCATACAAAAATGCTCACCAGATGGTAGAGTTTTGACAGGACTGGCTCTCCCAAGGCCGTCAGTAGTTCCAATCGATTGTTGTCTACTCCGGGGCCCTTGTTCCGACTCAGGTCTTTCAGTGCTCTGTCAAACTCTTCACGCAGTGTCATATCTCCCATTTCATCTTCATCTACATCCTCTCCCATTTCCATAATATTGTCCTCAAGTACATCGCCCTTGTATAGACCCTCTACATACTCCTTCCACCTTTCTGCTTTCCCTTCTTTGCTTAGAACTGGTTTCCACCTGAGCTCTTGATGTTCATACAAGTGGTTCTCTTATCTCCAAAGGTCTCTTTAATTTTCCTGTAGGCAGTATCTATCTTACCCCTAGTGAGATAAGCCTCTACATCCTTACATTTGTCCTCTAGCCATCCCTCCTTAGCCATTTTGCACATTCTGTCGATATCATTTTTGAGACGTTTGTATTTCTTTTTGCCTGCTTCATTTACAGCATTTTTATATTTTCTCCTTTTATCAATTAAATTCAATATTTCTTCTGTTACCCAAGTATTTCTACTAGCCCTCGTCTTTTTACCTACTTGATCCTCTGCTGCCTTCACTACTTCATCCCTCAAAGCTACCCATTCTTCTTCTTCTGTATTTCTTTCCCCCATTCCTGTCAATTGTTCCCTTATGCTCTCCCTGAAACTCTCTACAACCTCTGGTTCTTTCAGTTTATCCAGGTCCCATCTCCTTAAGTGGCTCCGGAAAGGCTCAAAATCATGAAAAGTTCAATTTTTACTTTTTTGCGTTTTCTGAATCTGCAGACTATTACCTTTTAATAGATATACAATTTACTCAATTCCGAAGACTACAACTATTTTTAAATTTTTTTTGAAATGTGTTCTACATGGGCGTGACCCACTGTGGCGCTGTTAAACTGCTGTCAAATGGTGTTATTATTAACGTCCGTGTTCATCAGGTACATTTTAGTGATGTGAGATAAAGTATGTGTTGTGGCTAACCTGTGATGGTTCAATATATAACGCTGGTGTGATTGTCGATTGTTTCATGTTTATTTACTCTGTCGTTATCTCGAAAATATTCGTAATTAATTCTGTTTCTTGAGTCTCTGTTTTGTTGAAGTATAATAATGAGTAAAAGTAAAGTTATTAAAAATCCTCTGAAGGCTTTTAAGAAAAGGAGAAATGTTGGAAAGCCAAAGGTATGTGTTATTACTGTAAACAATAAAGACGATAACCAAGTGAGTGAACCTAACCTCTCAAGTACACCTGCCTATAGCAGTCAAAGTGGGAAAGAAAATACTTCTCAGAAGAAGCTTGGTTCAATGAGTGAAAACTATGAATGTTTTATGGGCGAATCGGATGTGAATGAAATATTTGATATGTCGGTTCTCAAAGGAACTTTTTCAAACTGTGTAAGATGTATTCATTGTAGTGAAGTTGGTCTGGAACTCTCCATAATAAAGCACGTAGGACTTGCCTGTGAAATACAACCGAAATGTGATAAGTGTTCATACATGACCACCTTTTGGAACAGTGTTGCAGTAACTGCAACTGAAGAAAATGGTAGCAAAATCTACGAACGCAACAACGAGCGATGCTTGCTTTAGACAAGGAACGCCTTCGGGCTGCAGACAGGGCTGTAAAGAGTCTAGAAATACAAGCAAGAGTAAACAGGAGGAGGAACAAGAGGAAGCTTGAGGAGGAGTTTGCAGAGGATGAAGATAATCCATCCTACGGACCTGGAATGCACTAAAAAGTTAATCCAATCTTTGTCGCTCGATTCCCAAAACTTTTATTTTCTCATACTAATTACATGTTTTCTAAGGATCTTCCAAACATATTTGTTTCAAACTTTCAGTAAATGTTTCACAGTACCTTCTGCATAATTTAACACAGCCTTTTTCCAGAAATCTGTATATTTTTTAATACATAAATAAAAAATTGCAAAAAATGTTGTGAATTTTCTTAACAATTGAAAAAAAATCATCTTTAATAACTGAACTAAAATTTTGTAAAATCCCTGTGTTACGTAGTAGCCCATATTCCAATAAATAATCTGTAAAAAGTTCAACTTCCTACCTCAAATACTTTGTGAGGAAAGATGTAATTTATAAGCGTTATTTTAACATTGCAAGTATAGGGCGTTCCGGAGCCCCTTAAATTCCCACCTTTTTGCAGTTTCTTCAGTCTTAATCTACAGGTCATAACCAATAGATTGTGGTCAGAGTCCACATCTGCCCCTGGAAATGTCTTACAATTTAAAACCTGGTTCCTAAATCTCTGTCTTACCATTATATAATCTGTCTGATACCTTTTAGTATCTCCAGGGTTCTTCCATGTATACAGCCTTCTTTCATGATTCTTAAACCAAGTGTTAACTGTGATTAAGTTGTGCTCTGTGCAAAATTCTACCAGGCGGCTTCCTCTTTCATTTCTTAGCCCCAATCCATATTCACCTACTACGTTTCCTTCTCTCCCTTTTCCTACACTCAAATTCCAGTCACCCATGACTATTAAATTTTCGTCTCCCTTCACTATCTGAATAATTTCTTTTATTTCATCATACATTTCTTCAATTTCTTCGTCATCTGCAGAGCTAGTTGGCATATAAATTTGTACTACTGTAGTAGGTGTGGGCTTCGTAGCTATCTTGGCCACAACAATGCGTTCGCTGTGCTGTTTGTAGTAGCTTACCCGCATTCCCATTTTCCTATTCATTATTAAACCTACTCCTGCATTACCCCTATTTGATTTTGTGTTTATAACCCTGTAGTCACATGACCAGAAGTCTTGTTCCTCCTGCCACCGAACTTCATTAATTCCCACTATATCTAACTTTAACCTAGCCATTTCCCTTTTTAAATTTTCTAACCTACCTGCCCGATTAAGGGATCTGACATTCCACGCTCCGATCCGTAGAACGTCAGTTTTCTTTCTGCTGATAACGACATCCTCTTGAGTAGTCCCCGCCCGGAGATCCGAATGGGGGACTATTTTACCTCCGGAATATTTTACCCAAGAGGATGCCATCATCATTTAATCATACAGTAAAGCTGCATGCCCCCGGGAAAAATTACGGCTGTAGTTTCCCCTTGCTTTCAGCCGTTCGCAGTACCAGCACAGCAAGGCCGTTTTGGTTATTGTTACAAGGCCAGATCAGTCAATCATCCAGACTGTTGCCCCTGCAACTACCGAAAAGGCTGCTGCCACTCTTCAGGAACCACACGTTTGTCTGGCCTCTCAACAGATACCCCTCCGTTGTGGTTGTACCTACGGTACGGCTATCTGTATCGCTGAGGCACGCAAGCCTCCCAGCGGCAAGGTCCGTGGTTCTAGGGGGGGGGGGGGGGGGGGGGGGGGGAAGTCCATATTAGTGCAATAATAAGAATGACAGTGGCTGGAGTTATCGTAGCGCCGGGTATAGTGGTGTCATGTATGTAGTGTGGAGGCTGTTTGCCACCACATAAGTAATGGGACATAAGTAATTGAACATAACTAATTGGACATAAGTAATAGGACATAAGTAATTGGCAACTCGTCATAGTTGTGCCGTTTCTTCACTTTCAGTTTCAGTACATATAGCCACCAGCTGATTTATGGGATTTTGGCTCAGAGCATGAGGTAGACATACACCCAATTTTTGAACGTTCCCCACTGCATGCAAAAACCGCACTATGGTGGAACGATCATAATTTATCACATTTGCAAGTTATTGAGTACAATGAAGTTAATGATTGTGAATTAATGCGTTAAAATGAACTTCATAAAAGCCTGAAGATATTCCGGAACGTGGAGAGAGTCTAATGTCAAAAATATCCACCATGAAACAAGAAAAACATTTTCTTGTCATGCTCTGTCCATCAGCATTATCCTCATACACGTCGTAAATGTTTCTCGCTGCCTCCGCTGCTGTGATCTCTCTATTGAACTCGAACGGAAGAATATGTGGAGAATGTTCCGATTTCTTCACCTGGCACTCCATTTTCTAGCGTCCACAGCTCCACTCAGTGTCTCCAGTTGACCAAATGACGATAAGTGAAATCAAATAGCAACAGTGAAGTACAAATAAAAAATGAGAATCGATAAATGTATCCCTATGGCAACCGGAAAAACAACGAAAACGGGAACGTTACGAACTTTTGCACCAATCTAATATGTATGATAGACGTGTGAGTGCTATAGAATGGCCCTTAGACAGATGTTTAGCTATTAGCTTCACTGTGAATAGATGACAGCCCCCTTGCACTGCGGACCGCAACAGGTGTGAAGCTAACACCAATTGGGAGTACCTGTTGCTCTCATGAATCTGTTTAATTATGTATTCTATAGTATACTAAGACATGGAGGTCCATTATTATCTGTTCTCAGGTTAGAGCTATGTAAGTATTCTTGAGGCATTATGGTGAGCCAGTTAGCATCAATTATCTTTTCATGGGCATTGTAACTTTCGCTTTGCATATAGCTGTAACATCAGTGCTTGTACATCACTACTTGGAAACGTTATTAATGCTAATACTTAAACAGGCACACCTTTCAAAGTCTAGCTGCAACAGATACACGCTTAAAGACTAAAGACTGTGAAGCAGTAGCAGAGCAAATTATTGTACTGAAAGACGTGCTAGAAGTAGATTGACTTGCGATTTTATTTTGAAAAAAAGGGCAGGTATATCGAATACCAAGGTTAATTCAATCAATTTAATCACGAGATACGAAACAATGAAACTCATGAATGTGCTTTAAATATCTAACCTACAAGATTGCTGTTGATGGACTACGTAATGGAGCCTTGAAAGCAAAAACTAAGGAAATTTAAATTACCTTCCATACTACGACAGTCTTTTGCAGCAAGAAGTGCTAACCCTCAAAGGCCAAAATGTCTCCTTACAGGTCAGTCATACAACGAGTGTGTCTGCGGATTTAGGACTCTTGCCGTCAGAGACGTTTACTGGCAGAAACAGTAACAAAAGAGGCAAAAATATTACAAGGTAAGCCTACAATTGGTCCAAATTACGAAAACTAACGGCATGAGTATAAAAAAAATCGAAAGCGCTAATGTTTTCTAAAAGAGGGAAAAGCTACGGACTCAGTTTCCAAACGCATCGTCATACGAGAAGAATGAATGACACCGTATGGACTAAGAATCATTTGTGTTCCATAGGTCCCAATGCATAGTCGTATGACATCGTAGCTGCTGAGTCGTCAAATTACAATCATATAAACTATAATTAATTTAAAAAAATAGAGTGCAACAAATAAAATATGTCTGCCAGTGATATTACATGTATGTCATTCCACCTTGACAATGTATACGTCACTCGATAACAGCCGTAACAGGTCTGTAGTGAAAGGGAAGAAATAAAAATTAATATCGCACAGCAGCGACTGTGGAGGCTCCTTATAAATACGACACTTTCCGACTAAAGACATTTTCAGTTTCATCGTTTCGCACCCTAAATACCGCAATACTTAATCCTAGAGCAGATAAGTAAACAAACAGAAACAACACAAAATTGAAATAACTTCAAAGCAGCTATAGTGACGTTTGGGACTTTATCAGACGAGAAACAAGCTGGTGCAAAAGGGTGAAAATAGTTCAAATGGCTCTAAGCAGTATGGGACTTAACATCTGAGGTCTTCAGTCTCCTAGACTTAGAACTACGAGAACCTAATTAACCTAAGGACATCACACACATCCATGCCCGAGGTAGGATTCGAACCTGCGACCGTAGCACCCGTGTGGTTCCGGACTGAAGCGCTTAGAACCGCTCGAGCCAAAAGGGTGAGATGAAGGCGCTTCTACACCCAGAGCTTGAATGAAGGAATACCGACAACAACTGTCATAACTGTGGTAAGTTAACTTGATACATGTTGGCTGACTAGCAAAATAAATGCTGCTGCTGCTGTGGTCTTCAGTCCTGAGACTGGTTTGATGCAGCTCTCCATGCTACTCTATCCTGTGCAAGCTGCTTCAAAGCTGCTTCATCTCCCAGTACCTACTGCAGCCTACATCCTTCTGAATCTGCTTAGTGTATTCATCTCTTGGTCTCCCTCTACTCTCAAAATAAAAGAATAAACGAAAACATATGTTTTTTTTTTTTTTAATTTCAGCAAGGTTTCGTATGTGACCGTGTGATGAGTGTAGGCATACAGCGACCTGCTTGGATAGCAGCGCGCATTAGCACACCTCTTGTGGGATTCGGGAGACGTACCGGCCTCGGATCGTATTCTTCCGGCTGATTAACGGTGAGGGGTAGTGTGTCGGCAAGTCTGGATGTGGTTTTTAGGCAGTTTCTCACATCCGAATAGGAGAATACTGGGCTGGTACCCACGTTCCACCTCACTTGCACTATTGGTAAACATCTTGAAAAACATCCTTACATTTCCACATGGGACAACCCCAGACGCAGGTATGTGGGGTACACAAATGACATCAGGTTTCGGAACGAGTGGCGACCGGGAGAGCAGCTCTCCACCGTCTACCAGTGGTATTTCCAAAACCTTATTAACTTGCCGGCGCCCTGAACGGGTCAGATAAGGTTGGGATAGAGAGGAGAGTGGGCGTACCTGCGTAGAGACGGCGGTTGGGGTCCGAGACGTGGCCAAAGGCATTCACCACCTGCTGCGGGGCGTCCAGCCACTTGGCGGCCACTCCTGCGTGGCAGCCGAGGTGGGCCACGTAGAGGAAGAGCGGCCTCTGAGTGTCGTGCTCAGCTATCAGCCTCTCCGCCTCCTCCGAGAAAACGTCCGTCACGTAGCGACCGGAGTACTCCCACGCCGTCCGCATATTGTCGCGCAGGTCGTAGCCGCTCATGTTCTGCAATGATATTACGGAAAAGCGTCAGTGAAAAGGGCTGGGGATCACGTTTCTCGCGAGGAAATTCAAGTATTGAAGTGTTTCAGACGTCTTACTACAAGAGGTTACAGTAACACCTTTTCTCAACATCACAGTGACGTACCCATTAAGAATTGTCATACTAAATAGGAACCAATTCCTATGAATATTTGGGAGATACACAGGCCAGTCACAGTAACTTGAATACCACCTATCGTGAATCTACGTCTACATCTACACCATACTCCACAAGCCACCAAATGGTGTGTGGCAGAGGGTACTTTCGGTTCCATTGTCTGATCCCTCCAACTCTGTGAAGAATGATTGTCGGTAAGCATCTGTATTGGCTCTAATTTCTCGGATATTCTCCTCGTGGTCAATACGCGAGAAGTATCTAGTGAGAAGTAATATGTTCTCGGACTACTCCTGAAAAGTAAACTCTAGCGAACGGGCCACGAAGGCCCAACGGTACCGACCGGTCTCTGTGTCATCCTCAGGCCATAGGCGTCACTGGATGTGGATGTGGAGGGGCATGTGGTCAGCACACCGCTCTCGTAGCCGTGTACCAGTTCCGAGACCGGATCCGCTACGTCTCAATCAAGTGGCTCATCAGGTTTGCCTCACAAGGGCTGAGTGCCCAGGCCGACAGCGCTTAACTGACGGGAGACGGTGTTACCACGGCGGCAATACCGCTGGCCTGCTGAAAAGTGCTGTCCCGAAATTTCGATAGTACCTCTGCCCGCGATGCACAATGACTCTCTTGTAAAGTCTGCCAGTGGAGTTCGTTTAGCATCACCGTAACGCTCTTTCGCCAGCTAAAGGATCCCGTGACGAAACGTGCAGCTCTTCGTTGGATATTATCAACCTCCTCTATCAGTCCCAGCTGATAGGGATCCCATATGGGTCAACAATACTCAAGAATCGGCCTTATAAGCCACTTGTGTCGTGGGTGATTTACATTTCCTTAAGATTCTTCTGAAACTGGAGTCTGATTTTCTCAATATGTGATTTATATGGTCATTCCACTTAAGGTGGCTCTGGATAGTTACGCCTCAATATTTTACGGCAGACCCTGTTTCCAGCTGTATGCCATCAATAGTGTAGCTGTAGAGTAGTGGATTTCATTTCCTATGTATTTCGACTACCAGAGGCTACACCAATCATAAATTCTCTGCATGTAGTTCTGTAAATTGTTACAATATTATGTTGTTACTACTTTGGCATAGAAAACTGTGTCAGCGTGGAATAATTACGTACAAATGCCGGGTGGTGGAAGTAGGGGGGGAATACAAAGCGAGTCGAGGGGATGCGGGCAACAGTGCAGTCGTTGTCGTACTGATCAAAGGGAGCCCTTCATTTGCGTCCATAAAGGCATAGTCACTGGTTTTCGGGCTAAGGGTGGAAGCATTACCGAAACGTCTACGATAGTAGACAGTTTGCGTGCTGTCACAGTTAGAGTACACTGTTGCTGCTGTTGTGGTCTTCAGTCCAATAATATTTAGAGTGTACTGTTGTTACTGTTGTGGTCTTCAGTCCCAATAATATCTATAGCAATAGTAAGGAAATAACAACGGCCGCTAGGAGTAAGAGAATGGAAGAAGATGAAATCCTCAGTGTCGCAGACGAACCATTCCTCGCTAACGAATCGCCAGCAGAAAAAACTGTTGTCAGTAAGCTGGAAAAGTGAGATTCGAACAATTGAGTACAAGTTATTGAATTTCACGACAGCTGCGGAAAATACGAAGTAAAGGAAGACATTATTAGAGCCGATGAAGATGACAGGATATATAAAGATCCTGCGGTGAAAGAAAAGGAACTAATAACATTAGGAGAAACATGTGACATTAATCATTTAAGACCAACCAAAAGATTTTGTTGTTGTGATCTTGAGTCCAGAGACTGGTTTGACGCAGGTCTCCATGCTACTCGATCCCGTGCAAGCTTCTTCCTCTCCAAGTAACTACTGAAATCTACGTCCTTCTGAATCTGCTTACTGTGTTCATCTCTTTACCCTCCACGCTGCCCTGCAATACCAAATTGCCTTGATTCGTCAGAACATGTCCTACCAACCGATTCCTTCTTCTAGTCAAGTTGTGCCATCCATAAAGCCCTCTTCTCCCCAATTCTGTTCAGTACTTCCTCATTAGTTACGTGTCCCACCCATCTAATCTTCAGCATTCTTCTGTAGCAGCACATTTCAAAAACTTCTATTCTCTTAACGTCCTACGCCTGGCAGAATGGCGCTATCGAAAGCCGGCGCTGATGCAACTGTGGCGTACCATGGGCCATGGGTAAAAGGGCTGAACAAGAGCTGCTGATATATGTAAGACCGAGTAGACGAGCAACTATTGTGAAACGGACCACCCAAACCACCAATGGCTTCCAACAATATCTCCTCGTTGCTGCGTAGGTGCTTCCACAGCAGGTGCCTAATTCATCGACCCATACTGACTACTACTTCACAGGGGAGGAAGGCTGGAGTTTGCACGCCAGTACCTCAATTGGACGTCCACGACAGATGGCCTTTTCAAATGAACAACGTTTTATGCTCCGTCAGACAGATTGTCGTTGGCGTGTGCGGCGCGAAATGCCAGAAAGCCAACACCCTGCATGTGTTATGCTCTGGCGAATGTCCTCGTGGCACTTCCTGGGTGATCTCGTCACACTGGAAGGCACAATGGGTGAACACAGGTGGACATCTGTCCTCGCCGACCATGTCCACCACTGCACGCAACTTTGCTTTTCGTGGGAGAGGACATCTACCAGCAGGGCAATGCAACATGTCACACAGCTGGCAGTGCACATGTTTCAAGAGCACCAGCATGGGTTCACTGTACTCCCCTGGTCACCAACTTCACCGAATTGAAACCCAATCGACAATATGTGGTGTAAGCTACCGCTTCTGTTTTGTTCTTTCCTGCTGATGGGTAAGACTGCGAGCCGAACATATAAGTGAAAAATATTGCACAACAAATTATATAACGCTAATTTGTCGCCCTGACACTTACACGGTCTCCAGAAGCTTATCCTTTGCTCTATATGTGACGTTAACTAGTCGTATGCAAATCTGGTTGGTGTCTAACCATATCCTCAGTATATGCTAGAATGTTCAGATGTGCTGAACTACAAACACTGCCTCCACGAGGTGGTTGCAAACATGAAATACACAAATAAGGAGATAATAAAATGACAAAGGAAAGTACTAGCTATGAAATGATACACTCAGTAGTGTTAAATTCTTTACTCTTCTGCAATTTACTCTATACAAGATTACACAGTACGAGCAACTTTTTAGTTCTGCCTATTCACATTTGGTAGTCGCTCTGTCTGGCACTGTCCTGTGATATATTCGCGGTCGTTAATTCAAGCGCGGAATACTGACATCAGCTATGGCAATTGCAATTATATTTAGAACTAGACTCGCTTCTAGCAACGTGAAGCCTCAGCATGGAACGAAAAAGACACGTGATCAGCAATTTACTTTACTTCTCTAACCGCCGTTGCGAATGTACGACCACTACAGTGATCTGACGCTTATCGCTGCAAAGGTTCGCGCCTCAGCGAGATAACATAAATTCTACCTCACCAAAAGCTTCCGTAGGCACCTCCACGGCTGCCGTGAAAGACCAGACGATCCTCAGGCTCTCGCTACAAGTCCTCTGTCCCGTTAACGAGGTCGCACACCTCGCCAGGACCAACCTCTCTTCTCGACGCCCCAGGAACAAGTGTTTCTCAGTCGCTACGGTTTTTCGTAGCTCCTGTTCTTATATCTTCCCCCCTTTAATGTGCGTGGCCAATCATGTTGCTGGAAGGCGTTCGTTTCCGAGCGCCGACCAATCTCAGTTTTGCAACCAACCGAAGCTGCTAGAAGCTTCCAGACTGTTCCAGAAGCTTCCGCTCCGGCCGATTGGAAAACCCCCTGCACACCGCCACGCGTTTTGTGAGCGAGCCCCTGTGTCTTCTCCTTGTCCTCGACCACGTGGTTCCCGCTAAGCCGCGGTCCACCCGCCTGGGGTTTCCAGTAGTTTACGGGCGCTGTTGTCTTCAGCTCTCAGGCCTGTCCGCTTCACTATCGCCCAACGTGCAGATATTCTACTTCAAATTAAGATCCCTAGCCGATGTCAGCATCGTTATTGGTTTCCTGTCTCGATGTTTATACTATTAAAGGGTCTTCTTTCCGGAGTGGTGGTTGTAATGTGGCTCAAAATGATGCCACCTTACGGTGGGACCGCCTCAATCGGGCTGTTCGCGCTATGTGGTCCCAGCCGAGAAACCAGGCTCAGCTGGCCACGAGACTGGGGTAGGCATGGCTCCACATACCAGCCGGTACGTACCAGAACCTCACTGATTTTCATATTAGAAATGAAGAAATTCCTCCAGCTGTATTTAAGGTGTCGATTTTAGCTTGGCAACTAGTTTCAACGTTGTAACAACCTCATCTTCAGGCCCATACACTTGTTGACGTCAACTGCGTGCGGCTGATACTAGAAGTCAGTGGTGAGATACGGACGTGCTCCATGGGGAAGGAGGTTAGTAACTCACTGATTTTCTTCCAGTACGCCTAACAGTGTTCCGCATTATAAAAGGTGGTTATTTAGGATCGTCACATATGGCCACATTAATGCCTCTGGGCACTCTATTTACAGATACGTGCTGGTATCATCAACAAATATTTCTTGTTGTGTAATAAAAGAATACATTGTCCGTCGTAGACTGTATTGTGCATTATTGAAGGCGTGCTGTTAGTTAATTCTGACCGTGACCCATTATCAAGAACACTTACCATGTCAAGTATTACACGTCGAGCTCATGACAAATTAAACGTGCTTGATGATGGCTCACGATCGAAATTAGCTAATACCACGATTTCGATAAAGTACAATACAGCCTACAGCTTAAATCATTTAATAAAAGCAAGTCTTCTGGTCCAGACTGTATACCAATTAGCTTCCTGAATGAGAATTTCACTCTGCAGCGGAGTATGTGCTGATATGAAACTTCCTGGAAGATTAAAACTGTGTGCCGGACCGAGACTCGAACTCGGGACCTTTTGCCTTTCGCGGGCAAGTGCTCTACCAACCGAGCTACCCAAGCACGACTCACGCCCCGTTCTCTCAGCTTTACTTCTGCCAGTATCTCGTATCCTACCTTCCAAACTTAACAGAAGCTCTCCTGCGAGCACTTGCCCGCGAAAGGCAAAAGGTCTCGAGTTCGAGTCTCGGTCCGGAACACAGTTTTAATCTGCCGGGAAGTTTAACTTAGGTTCCTTTCCCAGTATGCTGATGCATTACCTCCATACTTAACAATCATACACAACCGTTCGCTCGACGAAATATCCGTACCCAAAGACTGGAAAGTTGCACAGGTCACACCAATATTCAAGAGAGGTAGTAGGAGTAATTGATTAAATTACAGGCCCATATCGTTAACGTCGATATGCAGCAGGATTTTAGAACATGTATTGTGTTCGAACATTATGAATTAGCTCGAAGGAAACGGTCTATTGACACACAGTCAACATGGGCTTAGAAAACATCGTTCCGGTGAAACATAAGTATCTCTTTATTCACATGAAGTGTTGATTGCTATTGACAAGGGATTTCAGATCGATTCCGTATTTCTGGATTTCCGGAAGGCTTTTGGCTCTGTACCACACAGGCGGATCGTGGTGAAATTGCGTGCTTATGGAATATAGTCTTAGTTATGTGACTGGATTTGTGATTTCCTGTCAGAGAGGTCACAGTTCGTAGTAGTTGACGGAAAGTTAACGAGTAAAACAGAAGTGATTTCTGGCGTTCCCCAAGTTAGTGTTATAGGCCCTTTGCTGTTCCTTATCTATATAAACGATTTGCGAGACAATCTGAGCAGCCGTCTTCGGTTGTTTGCAGATGACGCTGTCGTTTATCGACTAATAAAATCATCAGAAGAACAAAAGAAACTGGAAAACGATTTAGAAAAAATATCTGAATGTGGAGAAAAGTGTCAGTTGACCGTAAATAAAGTCTGAGGTCATCCACATGAGTGCTAAAAGGAACTCGTTAAACGTCGGTTACACGATAAATCAGTGTAATCTAAAAGCCGTAAATGCAACTAAATACCTAGGTTTTGCAATTACGAACAACTTAAATTGGAAATAACACATAGAAAATGTTGTGCGGCAGGCTAACCAAAGGCTACGCTTTACTGGCAGGACACTTAGAATATGTAAATGATCTACTAAGGAGACTGCCTACACTACGCTTGTCCGTCCTCTTTTAGAATACTGCTGCGCGGTGTGGGATCCTTACCAGATAGGACTGACGGAGTACATCGAAAAAGATCAAAGAAAGGCAGCGCGTTTTGTATTATCGTGAAATATGGGGGAAAGTGACACAGAAATGATACAGGATTTGGGCTGGACATCATTAAAAGAAAGGCGTTTTTCGTTGCGACGGAACCTTCTCGCGAAATTTCAATCACCGTCTTTGTCCTCCGAATGCGAAAATATTTTGCTGACACCGACCTACATAGGGAGAAACGATCACCACGATAAAATAAGGGAAATCAGAGCTCGTATGGAAAGATTTAGGTGTTCATTCTTTCCGCGTGCTATACGAGATTGGAATACTAGAGAATTGTGAAGGTGGTTCGATGAACTTAAATGTGTTTTGCAGAGTATCCATGTAGATGTAGATGTAGATGTACAACGGACAATGAATTCCTTTATTAAACACCTAGAGACTGTGGATCCCGATGGAAGTCAAAACTTTCTTATTATTTTTCTGTTGCCTTTTCGTCTGCGCAGTCGCATTGTTACATCGGTTTTGGCAGAGTTAGTGTCATAAGATGGTCATATGCCGTTCCTCGCGCCGCGTCTCCCCACGGTTTCCTGTGTTTCCTATCAGTATACATCTAGTGTAGCTCTCATTTTGAGGTGCGATAACGTTCTCAAGTGTTTGCGTAAAGGCTACATGAGGCGGAACCAGTCCGTTATTTACCAGATTTTATGTGGGAAACTACCTAAAAAGCATACCCAGCCTATCCAGCTCATCTGTCCACAACGTTAATCTGCGAGGGGTATGGACCCGGGACATTCTCACTTCTCCGTGCCGCAGACGTGTCGCGTTAACATGCTCGGCTGTCCAAGCGGGTTATATCAACAACCGCTGCTGACCACTAAAATTTGCAGCACTCGGAACGATGGCAAATATCATAGCCAGTGAGTGTATACGTTATAATGGTAAAAACCCATAACCGAGTTTGTAATTGATTTGGAAGACATACACTGCAAAATTTAGTACCCAGAGCTAGCACGTCAGGAAGCTGCAACAACAGGTTCATTGTCGATGGACGTAGGGCCGACGTCAGCTTGGATTACATATACGCATGAATTATTCGATTCTGCTCCAGTGCTATCCCAGTTCCTATATCGTTGCGTCTGACGGGTGGTGCCATGCCAGTCTTTCAGGAGCTCTAGTGGTTGAAACATCTGAAGAACGTGTTGGTCAGTGTACTCAATGTACAGGAAGGTGACCACAGCACACGAATCATGTGGTCTTACGTTATTTCGTTGAAAGATGGCATTAGAGGCACCTCTGAAGTAAGACACAGTGTTCTTAGCACATCGGAAATGTATTGACTGCGGACCAAATTGCGGGTTTGTGAAATAGAAGTAACGTGTTGTGTGCCATACCATCATGCCAGCTGCTTGAGTCGTTACTGTTTATTCTAATCGGAGCCTGCATGCATCAATACCTCTATCGTTATTGCTGTGTGGTGAACGAGGATTTGTCTGAAAGGACGACGTGGTCATACTCCTGTGGCCATAGTTTTCATTCGGTGCAGCAATGTCGGGCCCCCTCCATCTTCTGCCGCCTCGACGGAATCTGAAACGATGGTCGTCATGGTGTCAGTCTACAGTGTTCCACACGTCGACGCACTGTTGCTGTGGGGAAACCCGTAGCTGCAGACAAGCAAAGTTCCCATGTCAAGGTATATGACGTGGCTTATCCTTTGTGGTCGCTCGAACTATATTTCTGCATTCTCGGGCGCTACCTACATCTACATCTACGTCGTACTCCACAAGCTACCTCATGGTGTGAGGCAGAGGTTACTTCAGGTGCAACTATCTAATTCCCTATACCCTACTCCACTCGTCAAAGGTGCGAAGGAAGTATGATTATCGGTAAGCCACTGTATTAGCTCTCATTTCTCTAATGTCTTGTCGTAGTCATTAAGCGAGATGTATGTGGCTGGACGTAATATGTTGTCCGAATGTTCCCGGATAGTTCTCTCTTGAAATTTCAATAGTAAACCTCTTCGTGGTACACAATGCCTTTCTTGTAAGGTTTGCCACCGGCGTTTCGTCGGAGGTCCGAGTCCTCGCTCGGGCATGGGTGTTTGTGCCGTCCTTAGCGTAACTCAGTTTAAGTTAGATTAAGTAGTGTGTACGCCTAGGGACCGATGACCTCAGCGGTTTGGTCCCATAGGAACTTACCACAAATTTCTAAATTTTCACCGGGGTTCCTTGAGCATGTCGGTAACGCACTCACTCCGACTAAATGATCCCGTGACGAAATGCGCCGCTCTTCTGTCAGTCCTACTTGGCAACGATCACATATTGATGAAAAATACTCAGGTATCGGTCGAACAAATGCCATATAACCCACTTTCTTCGTCGATGAACTATATTTGTTTAAGTTTCTTTCTATAAATCTCAGTCTGCAATGGCTTTTGATACTATTTGTTTCACGCGATGATTTGACTTAAGGTCAATCTGAATAGATACTTCTAGATATTTTACGGTACATGCGGTTTCCAGCAGTTTCTCATCAATAGAGTAGTCGTAAAGTAGTTGCTTTCTTTTCCTGTGAATGCACAGTATATTACATTTATTTACGTTCAGGGTCGACTGCCAGATTCTGTACCATTCATCAATTCTCCGCAAGTAATTCTGAAAATCGCCACTCTCTTCTGGAGTTGCTACTTTGTTATAGACAACCGCGTCATCTGCGAACAGTTTTAAAGATAATCCGACGCTTTCTACTAGACGATTTATATATATTGTAAACAGTAAGGGTCCTATTCCACTTCCTTGGAGCACTTTGGAAATTATCTTTACATCTGGCGATTTTTCCGTTAAGAACGGCGTGTTGAGTTCTATCTGCAAGGAAGTGTTTTGAATCTGGTCGCAACTATACTGCAATACTCGATAAGCTCGCAGTTTTTATCACTAAACGGCAGTGCAAGTCGGTGTCAAATGCCTCCCTGAAGTCAAGAATCACGGCACCAACGTGAGTGCCGTTGTCTACAGCGCTGTGGATATCATGGAGGAACCGAACGAGCTGAGTTTCGAAAGATTTGTTTGCAATACCCATATTCATTTTTAAAGATAGGATTTTCTTTCTCCAAAAACTTCATAATTCTTGAGAAGAAACTTGGTCCGTAATTCTACAAAACACTAACGAGAAAAATGAGGCTCTATAGTCGTGTGCATCTTTTTTACGACCCTTCTTTAAAACTGGAATAACTGTGCTTTGTTCCAGTTGATGGGCATCCTTCGTTGCCCCAGCGATATAAAGTGGGATTCTTCTAGGTGTGTCATCTGGTCCTGGTGGCTTTGCACTACTAAGCGACTGTACATTGATGTAAAGGAAGGACAACCCAAATGATGCGTTGGAATCATGCATGGCGGCCGATAGGGTTCTCCTGAACCCATAAATTCCAAGATCACATGACAGCCGCACCAACCCGACCTACGCTAACGACTACTTCACTGAACCATAGCCCGCAGTCCTTAAATGTTACGATCCTGCTGCTCTCGAATGGAGACACGTCTTGGTAGGCATATTTCTTCGTTAGACTAGGCATAGCAAGGTCTTTAATAATCAATACTCAAATGAGATATCTGAATGAGAAATCCGCTGCGTAATCTTTCCCTATGTTTAGAATGACGACGATGTTAGTGCTACCTATTGCATGCGATTTCGCTGAAATGCCGCTGATTTGCGTAACCAAACGTCTTGAACGCCCCATGCCAACCTGACGTTTGTCTCACTGTGTTACATCTTTAATGTCTGGCAGTGCAGATCTTGTCCTGCTTCGTTCCGGATTTTACATCTGGCCCTAAAGCGTGAGATGTCGAAGACGCTTCCGCCTGCTGTGATGATCTATTGTTTATACAGAGCTCTGTCTTCTATACTGATCAAAAACCATCACTACGAGATCCAGCTATAAAGCAAACCGGGGAACTAACACCTAGCACGTCTTCTTGATAATTACATTAACGAAAATGTTTAACATAAAGTATACATTGAACCGAGTGATGTGACTTATTAGTTTTATTTACTGCATTTTGCGATAAATGATAACAGTCATTAAAGTAGTATACCTATTAGAAATCAAATATTTGGTTGAAATAACTCTGGTTTCTGACTCTTGTTGTACTGTTTTGGCCTAGATCTTCGTTTATTTGAAACTATTATTACGTAGAGGAAGGAACGTAAGCCTTAGTCCTCATCATCTTACACGCCAACACGTTCCCACACTGAAACACTGCCTGGGGGCGTTAGAAGCACCGTAGTCCCATAACTTTTCTATCTGTACTGTAATTCACCTGTGTACTCCAACTATCCCTTGTGTTTCTTACATATCATCACCGTCCCTCATCTAGTCACATTCATCTCCCACTCTACGACTGTTAGGTTTGTCCTAGTCGGCAGAAGATTTTCTGCCAGATATGAGTACCAAAAGTTGGACAGGCTTTAGAAGTTATGCCTTATGTGTCACCTCTTCCTACAACCATTCCCACCAGCAAGAGCAAAATGTCACTGGGAAACTTACTCCAGATTGGATTATGAAGTCATAGTAGCCAACCAGGCCACTCCAGTAGCCGAGGTGTGAGTCGAACCCTCGGTACGTTGGCGTGTACTTCTTCGAGTGGTGGCCCAGGTGCCACTTTCCCACGGCCCTCGTCACGTAGCCCAAGTCCTTGAGGTACTGCGGCAGGATCTTGCCCTCGGGCAGCGCGCGAAGCTGAGCGGGAGAAATGGGCTGCCCCTGCATACCTGTTGACAGACGACCATCTCTCGACAATGGTTTAGCAGATGTACGGTCTTCCAATGTGAAGAGTTATTACAATATAATTAGTGCAAAAGAAAATTCTGGTTAATTAGACTGAATCCTGAACATGTCTCATTTATGAAGGCAATCACATTAATTTTTATTATAGAGTTTTTGGAAATCATTTTGTTTTCGTTACATTAAGCTATTATTGTTTTGTAGGACTGGCACCTACTTCTGAGTCATGCAACTACTCGTGTAAATTACCGGTTTCATCACTATTCACAGAGTTTCAGCATACCATATATGCTCAACGTGGTCACATTACGTACACTTATAATAGGTGCAACCGTTACAATTAAACTTCTAACTACGAATAGTGTTTTCGTGTTCTCTTGACTAGTGGTTTTTACCTCCGCGTTTGCTACGCTTTTATCGCCTTACTTTATCTAACACAACGATATGCATATTTCAGTGTAATCTTTGACTAACACAACGATATGCATATTTCAGTGTACTCTTCGACAAACACAAATACACTGGAAGTCCAGGCCAGCATAAAAGCAGGTAAGTTACTCAAGAGAAAGCAAAACCAAAATAAACACATGACGATCCAATTTCCCTCCGGTGTGGATTTTGCTTTGTAGTGGCAGTTTGAAAATACACACATCAAAAAAAGGTTTAGCAACATCTAAGTTCCGAGAGTTCCGAAGCCTTCCAGAAAATTGGAAAAGAGACCAACATAAACATCATTCCCTCACTTTTTATTGCTCACGAAAACCACACATTGGATGTTGTACCACTATACAGCGAGACCTTCAGAGGTGGTGCTCCAGATTGCTGTTAACACCGGTACATCTAATACCCAGTAGCGCGTCCTCTTGCACTGATGGATGCCTGTATTCGTCGTGGCATACTATCCACAAGTTCATCAAGGCACTGTTTGTCCATATTGTCCCACTCCTCAACGGCGATTCGGCAAACATCCCTCAGAGCGGTTGGAGGGTCACGTCATTCACGAGATGTGCACGAAGGGGGTCCGAATTGTCGTCCATGAAGACAAATGCCTCGCCAATATGCTACCAATATGGTTCACTATCGTATCGTGCAGCCGTTACGGCGCCTTCCACCACCACCAGCGTCGTACGTCGGCCACACATAATGCCACCCCAAAACAACTGGGAACCTCCACCGTGCTGCACTCGCTGGACAGTAGGTGTAAGGGGTTCAATTTGACCGGATTGAATCCAAACACGCCGCCGACGATTGTCTGGCCGAAGGCATATGCGACACTCATCGGTGAAGAAAACTTGATGCCAATCCTGAGTTGTCCATTCGGCATATTGTTGGGCCCATCTGTACCGCGCTGCATGGTGTCGTGGTTGCAAAGATGGACCTCGCCATGGACGTCGGGAGTGACGTTGCTCATCATGGAGCCTATTGCGCGCAGTTAGAGTCGTAACAAGATGTCCTATAGCCACAATCCGTAGGAAGCGGTCGTCAACTGCAGTAGTAGCACTTGGGCGGCCTTAGCGAGGCATGTCATCGACAGTTTCTGTCAGTCTGTATCTCCTACATGTCCGAACAACATCGCTTTGGTTCGAGACGACACTTCCCTTGTTGAGAGCCCTTTCTGGCACAAAAGAACAATGCGGACGCGACCGAACAGCGGTATTGACCGTCTAGGCATGGTCGAACTACAGACAACACGAGCCATGTGCCGCCTTCCTGGTGGAATGACTGGAACTGACCGGCTGACGGATCCCCTCTATCTAATAGACGCTGCTCATGCATGGTTCTCCGGCCGGAGTGGCCGAGCGGTTCTAGGCGCTACAGTCAGGAGCCGAGCGACCACTACGGTCGCAGGTTCGAATCCTGCCTCGGGCATGGATGTGTGTGATGTCCGGTTAGTTAGGTTTAATTAGTTCTAAGTTCTAGGCAACTGATGACCTCAGAAGTCGCATAGTGCTCAGAGCCATTTGAACTATTTGATCCATGCATGGATGTTTACATCTTTGGGCGGGTTTAGTGACGTCTCTCAACAGTGAGAGGGACTGTGTCTGTGATACAACATCCACAGTCAAAGTCTATCTATAGGAGTTGTGTGAACTAGGGTAATGAGAAACTTTTTTTGATGTGGATAGTACCAAACAATACCTTTCACTTGGAGGCGATAATCAAAGGCCCTTCAGCAACTTTGTCCTCTTTTCACACTATATTCCACGTTCTATAAGAATCCCTGTATTTAAGTGTGAGATTTGAACACTGGATTCAAACTGTTGTGTTACATTTGCTAACGAAATCCGCAGTTCACAGTTTTACATTCTAGTAGTGGTCATCTCTCTGGCATTTGCTTTTTGGACATCGAAATTCTTCCATTTCATGATTTAAACTGATTCATTTGCGGCTTTAAGAATCATTAAGACTCATTTGTTTTATTCTGTTGTTCATCAATAATGAGTGTTTCTCAGGCTCTTAATCCGTACACGTATCAAATGGTCTTAAGTAAATTTCTCTTATTTCACCACCAGGTTCGTTCTTTCGAGTCCTCTGACACTGAGATTCGCATCAATACACACGTTTTCACACTACAATTTCTAAACATTTTAATCAAATGAATCTGCGTGAAAAATGTCTTAAAATCCCCTTCGAACAAAATATAACGTTAAATCTGGCGACATAGACTGCTCACACAACGTTAACAATACCTTCGTAATTACTTCACATAGTACATAGTGTTGGAAAGCCATATCGTGTAGAGTGTTGCAGAACGGAGACAGACAGAGGCTTAGATATGAACGCTACAAAAGAAAAGGAGAATGTTGTACTTCTTTTTACGTCGTTCTACGACACAACCTGCCTTAAACGTGGATGTAGCGCAAAGAACCACTCACACTTTGTAAACGAAATTGTAGTACGAACTATTAGAATGAATTATCATTTTAAATGAGATTCATATATTATTATTACGTTTCACCAGAATATATACCGAGTGCGTTTGAGAAAGAAGTTTTCATTAAAACCATACAACAATTCGACTGTGTACATCAGTGCTACAGCTTCCAGTAATATTTATCAGAATGGTATGACACTGAGAACTGAGAGAGGGTCACATAAGGATACTGTTTCTGATATGCATGAACCAATTATAATAGCGCACGAGACTGCTCAGCCTTTAGCTCGGGTTCGATCCTTGCTATCCTCCAATACGTGTGTATTGTTACGCTTTCCTGTTCTCCTTTAGGAAGCAAAACAAAGAAGACATTTGGCGTCACCGTCTCTGGCGTTCCACATGAATTTTCGCACTCAACGGCCCGATGGGCTACCTTCAGTTCTAATTAACGAGGAAAGGCGCGACCTATGCAGTTTTTTCTGAACCATTACTTCTCAGCACAACCTATCCTGCAATCAAATACATGCCTTTCAAACTGTTACTGGCCATCCCGCAAGAGGCCATCCTTTTCAATTCAGGGAATTCAGAACCTTACAGGAGCATTGAAAACTAAATTGACGTTTAAAAACCAAGAATTGTATGTGTTTGATCAAAAAGTTTATATTCAATATTTATTACCAGCCGGCCGGTGTGGCCGTGCGGTTCTAGGCGCTTCAGTCTGGAACCGCGTGACCGCTACGGTCGCAGGTTCGAATCCTGCCTCGGGCATGGACTTGTGTGATGTCCTTAGGTTAGTTAGGTTCAAGTAGTTCTAAGTTCTAGGGGGCTGATAACCACAGATGTTAAGTCCCATAGTGCTCAGAGCCATTTATTACCAGTTTCAACTTTTGAGCCTGGGACTTGGATTTCCAGAGCAGACAGTTGCTTAGACAGGAACGGAGAGATGCGCGTCAAGAATTATTAGAGTAAACAAGCGAACAAATATATTGATCAGAGAACAGACTGGAATGGAAGGTAAACTATGCCTGTACTAAAAATACAGTTGAGATGTGTATGTAGTTAGGCGAGTTGATAATATATGGAACAAAGAATTCATTCGATAAATGCATTATTTTATGAAATTTACAGGATCAACATGGAAAACAATCGTTAAAGATAGCAGAGCACAGGAAAATCTGGACGAGTTCTTAAGCTAGCAGTGAATGCCAAATTACTGACGATATTAATAATACAGAAATAGTGACGAACAGTGTCCGAAAGGTAACTGTGCCTCTTTGAAAACACAGTTATTTGCACCGCAAATCGATGTTAATGTGTCTCTGCAAGTCCATCTTTGTTTTCATTCAAGAAAAGATCTAGTTTCTCATTTCTAATTGTTACGTCTTTTATGACATTCAGCTTTCCCGTACGCCCTTACAGAACCACAAAAAGGAATATGTTTATGATGAAAGGAAATATGAAAGATGGAACGATTCAGCACATAATTGGTCATAACCTAGAGAAAGTTTTCAGCTCACTGTTTATGTCGTTTGTTTATGGGAGTAAATGCATGATTAAGAAGCATAAATAATAATTTATAAACGGCTAAGGTGACATCGTTGTCGCGAATAGGTTCTTAACAGCTACGACAATCGAAGGAAACTGTCATGCACTGGAACCATTTCATTCATAGTACTGACCTGTGCGAATAGGGTACTTCCCAGTCATGAGAGCTGATCTCGAAGGCGTACACACAGGCTGCACGTAATGACTGTTGAGGATGACGCCGTGGTACGCCAAGGCGTCGATGTTGGGCGTAGGAATCTGGTCGGAGCCATGGAAACTAACGTCATTCCAGCCCTGGAAGAGGTTCCGGTATTTAGTTGACTTAGTGTTACATCACAAAAAATAGTGAAAATCTACATTCAGTGATTCAGGAGAACGGTACTTTTTGACATTTAACATGGAGTGTTATTACGATGTGTTTCTGTTGTTTTGTGTTCTGCACCTCTTTATACAATTGCTTTCAATCGAAAGTGGCTCTGAGCACTATGGAACCTAACATTTGAGGTCATCAGTCCCCTAGAACTTAGAACTACTTAAACCTAACTAACCTAAGAACGTCACACACATCCATGCCCGAGGCAAGATTCGAACCTGCGACCGTAGCAGTCGCGCGGTTTCGAACTGAAGCGCCTAGAACCGCTCGGCTATCGTGGCCGGCTGCTTTTAATCGTCAGACATCCAAGCAACTAGTAATTAGTATCTTGTTGGGCGGAATATATATCAGGAGCCAATAAAATAGTAATTGAAATACATCTCAATAAGCGTTTACCCCCAAAAAAACTACCGAGCGAGGTGGCGCAGTGGTTAGCACACTGGACTCGCATTCGGGAGGACGACGGTTCAATCCCGTCTCCGGCCATCCTGATTTAGGTTTTCCGTGATTTCCCTAAATCGTTTCAGGCAAATGCCGGGATGGTTCCTTTGAAAGGGCACGGCCGATTTCCTTCCCAATCCTTCCCTAACCCGAGCTTGCGCTCCGTCTCTAATGACCTCGTTGTCGACGGGACGTTAAACACTAACCACCACCACCACCACCACCAAAAAAACTGTGGATGAGATAAACATCTTATTGTTCAGCAAAAAATGTTACGCAACTTTACGCTATTTTAGTAACATCCTACAGGCTTCTTACTGAATGTTTACAGCTCAAATAAAAATTCAACGCTATCCGAGTAAGGTGGCAATGAACAGCGAGAAAAGTGACTGCGTGCGAGTCGAAACTATAAATAGTGTCCTCTGCCCTCAACAACAGACGCCATGGAAACGCTGTGACATTTTAAAATCAGAAATGGTAAACAACGTATCTAAACTGACTCAAGATTTTTGTTACGGGATGCAGCGTTTATATAGAGCACTTCGTAGAAAACACGAATACCGTTATGGCTGTAGAGAGATTAACGTAACTGGCAGAAAAGCTACAAACAACTACAGTCCAGAAAGATGATCATAAGTTGAAGTACAGTTTGGAGGTACTCAAAATAATTCTTGTACTAAGGACATTCACAAAAACCTTAGTAATAAATGAAATTGTAACTATGAACAGTGTATGTTATTCAGTAACAGGAAACTATTTGAACAGTAAAGCAGAAAATAATTAGATAAACTCGAAGTATAGAAGAAAAACAATATCGACGCGGCTGTGGCGAATGTTCCACCGAGAAATAACGATAGAAGGAGTAGTATTACTTTTTAATTAGTAGTATTTATTTTACTTTTAAAATTATTTCCGAGATTTACGGAGTCAGCGATTCCATATTACATCCTGTATTATAGTTTCATCTGTGTGTACTTATCGATGAATCTGCTGACGTACAACCTCTTTTTAATTTCGTTAGTCATGTTAATGTCTAATTCTTTTGTCTAGCGTCCTCTGGTTTTTGTTCTGTTCTGTTCCCGCTATGATCAGTTATGGACGCATTGTCACGACGCTCTGTATGAATATATGTTAAAATGTGCCTTAAGTGCTTCTAATATAGTCAAAGTGAACTTTAGTATTATTTTCATTTCTAAATTTCAACCTAGCATGTCACTTTGTTATTGATATTTTATGATTTATGTTTTTCAGACGATCACGGCTGGAAAAGAGGCGCCGACGACCCATTGTTAGTGGACGTATATGGCCGAACACTTCTCGTGTTCAGTCATTAATTTCAAACCACGTATATCGCTCCACGTTTCTGAGATAGGTGCGCCGATCATTTCATTTGCATCTTGACACAATTTTCACGCTAGTGACGCAAAGAATGATTCGACCGACCGTCCACTAACAGTGACGTCGTTGTGCGACCTACACCAGTCGTCGTTCAAATTGTTGATGGTGGTCCATGTTTTCATTTTTAGTTTACAGCAGCCGCTTCACGGCGAACTTGGCACGGAGCGTTGCAGTTTCATCGCGCTGTGCCGTCTGTATTGCTTGCGACAATACGCGCGCGAACGCTATCTAATCGCACTTTCCTCCTGCTTTATTAATTTGGAATGCTAATTTACATTATTGATTCCCCTTTAAGGCTAGGAAACACGTCAAAGGCCAGAAATCATTAGATTTTTATTGGAAAGCTTATAAAAGAAAATGTCTAAGTACATTCACTAAATAATATATAGTAATAATCATGTAAACTGAAAATGGAAGGCCGGCCGGAGTGGCCAAGCGGTTCCAGGCGCTACAGTCTGGAACCACGTGACCGCTACAGTCGCAGGTTAGAATCCTGCTTGGGGCATGGATGTGTGTGATGTCCTTAGGTTAGTTAGGATTATAAGGGCTAGGGGACTGATGACCTCAGAAGTTAAGTCCCAGAGTGCTCAGAGCCACTTTTTTTTTTGGGGGGGGGGGGGGGGGTGAGGCGGAACGTAAGATAATGAACAAAACAAAAAGCGTATGAGAATAAGTCGGCACGAAACAGGAAGACGAGAGCCCAGTTTCTGCCATGCTGCTGATACGAAACGAAAAATATCTGTTTTTATGGGGATGTTCTTGACAATGTAAACATTCGTATATGACACTATGCATAAAAGCTAAGGTGCTCCACAAGAAAAAAGAAGATCACACAAGTTAAGGATGTAGCATATACAGAAATTTATTGACGAAAGGGCACGCTGGTGGGCATGCTATTAACTGTCTTTTTTTTTTTTGTTTTCTTTGTTTGTTTCAGGTGAGGGATACTTAGAGTTAGGTATTACTGAGGAAAAGCAAGAAATAACCAGCCAGGCTAAATCAAATACTCCTGAAATGCGTTGGCTGTGACAGACACAATAATGCACATTGTCAAAAGTGTCTACCGTGCTACATTTGTATAGACAGAAATACGCACAACACACATTGTAGACATACCGCAATATCCGTGTTTATCTGATCGTCTTAAATAAAGTTAGCTGCAGGAGGATTCACCCGTGGTCTAGGGGTAGCGTCTTTCCTTCCTAATCAAAAGCCTCTCTGTCCCCCTCTCTCCCCACCCCCTTCCCCCGCTTTAGTTTTGAATAAAAATTATCAGTAATGGCGGCCGAAGACTTCCGCCATAAGAAGTCATCCTCTTTCAGCCAACACTCTTGCCAACGAGGGCGGGAGATCGGACAGAGCTTCGGTCACACTCTTGCCCTTGCTGTGGGAAGCTGTCCCCAAAGGCGGAAGAACTAGTAGTGATCAATGCCATGAGGATGCACATGGCAATGGAAACTACTGCATTAAAGACACATTATGTGTGTCCACAACATGTGGCCTGTAACTGAAAAATTGCCATGACAATCTCTCCATTGGTAAAAGACTCCTGACTAGTCCCCCATTCGGATCTTCGGGAGGAAACTGCTGAGGGGCAGGTGTCCAGGAGAAAAAGACTGAATAACCAATGAAACGATAACATTCTACGGGTCGGAGCGTGGGATTTCAGAAATGCAATCTTGATACGGAAGCTAGAAAATGTGAAAATGGAAATGCAAGAGTTCAGTCCAGATATAGCGGTGCTCAGTGAAGTGAAATGCTAAGAAGACAAGGATTTCTGGCCACATGAGTATAAAGTAATATAAACGTCTGCAGAAAATGGTATAATGGGAGTAGGCTTCGTTATAAATAATAAGGTGGGGCAGACAGTGAGTTACCGTGAACAGTTCGGTGAACAACACAGACAATAATAGTCCAGGTATACGTGAATACGTTGCACGCCGAAGAGATGGAGAAAGTATATGAGGATATTCAATGGATAATTCAACATGTAAAGGTGATGAAAATCTAATAGTCGTGAGGGAATGGAATATAATTGTGGGGGAAGTACTAGAAAGAAGGCCCATGGGAGAATATGAGCTTAGTACTAGGAATGAGACAGGAGAAGACTAATTGAGTTCTACAATAAATTTCAGACAGTAATAACGAATACTCAGTTAGATTACTCCATGGTCAGGAGGAGATGCCGGAATCAGATATTGGATTCTAAGGCATACCCAGCGCCAATATAGACTCAGATCGTTATGATCATTATTTAGCAGTGACGCAGATCAGACGGAAGTTTCAACGAGTAGTCAGGAAGATTCAATGTGCAAATAAGTGGGAAGCGGATATACTAAGGAATGAAGAGATAGGCTCGTGGCTCTCTGAGGCCGTAGAGTGATAAGGAATGGTTCAATAGGCAGTTCACATGAAGAGGGATGAACGTCTGTAAAAATGGTAATCACAGCAGCTTGGAAGAAAAACATTGGCACAAAGAAGGTAGCTGCGAAGAAACCATGGGTAACAGAAGAAATGCTTGAGTAGGTCGATGAAAGAAGGAAGTACAAAAGTGTTCAAGGACATTCACAAATGCAGAAATACAAGTCACATAGGAATAAAGTAACTGGGAAGTGCAGGGAAGCCAAGGCGAAATGGCTGCATAGAAATGTGAAGAAATCGAAAGAAAAATGATTCTCGGAAGGACTGTAGCGAAAAGTCATGACACATTTCGATGAAATTAAAAGCAAATGTGGTAACATTAAGAGTGTTACTGTAATTCCACTGTTAAATACAAAGGAGAGAGTGGATAGGTGGAAAGAGTACACTGAACGCCTACATGAGGGGGAAGACTTATCTGATGACGTGATAGAAGCAGAAATAGGAGTCTATACGAAAGAGATGGGGCATCCTGTATTAGAATCAGCATTTGAAGGAGTCTTCGAAGACTTGACATCGAATAAGGCCGAAGGGATAGATAACCTTCCATCATAATTTCTAAATTCATTGGGAGAAGTGTGAACAAAAAAGCTATTCACGTTGGTGTATAGAACGTACTCTGAGGAGACAAAGAAACTGGTACACCTGCCTAATATAGCGTAGGGCAGCCGTGATCGCGCTGAAGTGTCGCAACACGACGTGGCATGGTCTAGACTAGTGTTGGAAGTGGTGCTGGAGGGAACTGACGCCAAGAATCCTGCAGAGCGATCCATAAAACCGTAAGAGTAAGAGAGGGTGGAGATCTCTTCTGAACAGCACAGCACGTTGCAAGGCATCCAAGGCATGCTCAATAATGTTCATGTTTGGGGAGCTTGGTGGCCAGAAAACGTGTTTAAACTCAGAATAGTGTTCCTGTATCTATACGTATCAGGGGCAGCACATTACTCCAACTGCACGCTCCCCACACGCCCCACATCGTTACAGAGCCTCCACCAGCTTGAACAGTCCCCTGTTGACAAGCAAGGTCCATGGATTGGCGAGGTTGTTTCCAAACCCGTACTCGTTCATCCCCTCGATACAATCTGAAACGAGACTCGTCCGACCAGGCAACATGTTTCCAGTCATCAACTGCTGGGCCCAGGCGAAGCGTAAAGCTTTGTCTCGTGAAGTCATCAAGGGTGCACGAGTGGACTTTCGGCTCCGAAAGCCCATATCGATGATGGTTCGTTGAATTGTTCGCATGCTGACACTTGTTGATGGCCCAGCATTGAAATATGCAGCAACTTGCGGAAGGCTTGACGTTGATCGATTTTCTTTAGTCGTCGTTCGTCCCGTTCTTGCTGCATCTTTTTGCAGCCGCAGCGATGTGGGAGATTTGATGTTTTACCTGTTTCCTGATATTCACGGTAAACTCGTGAAATGGCCGTACGGGGAAATCCACACTTTACCGCTATCTGGAAGGTGTTGTGTCCTATCGCTCGTGCGCCGACTGTAACACCACGTTCAAGCTTACCTAAATTTTGATAACCTGTCATTGTAACAGCAGTAACTGTTCTAAGACACTTGTTGTCTTACATAGGCGTTGCCGACCACAGCGCCGTATTATGCCTGTTTATATATCTCTTTGTTTGAGTGCGCATACCTATACCACTTTCTTTGGCTAACACATCTGATTTTTCGGAAAAACATCGTCTACACAATTATGAAGATTGCAATAGCTTACAAGTTCGAGAATTATTGTACAATCAGCTTAACAGCTCATGCATCCAATTTTCTGACTAGAGTAATGTGCATAAGAATGGAAAAGAAAGATGAGGATATGTTGGATGACGATCTGTTTGGCTTTATGAAAGGTAAAAGCACTAGAGAGGCAATTCTGACGTTGCGGTTGACAATAATGGAAATATTGAAGACAAGACAGGTTCGTCAGTTTTGTCGACCTGGAAGAGTTCGATAACGTAAAATGTGCAAGAGGATAGAAATTCTGAGGAAAATATGGCTAAGCTATGGGGAACGACGGGTAATATGTACAAGAGCGAAGAGGGAGAAGTACTAGTGGAAGATCAAGAATGAGGTGCAAGGACTCAAAGAGTGTAAGACAGGAATGGAGTTTTCACATCTATTGCTGAATTTGAACAACGAAGAAGCAATTACGAGAATAAAAGAAAGGTTCAAGAGTGAAATTAATTCAAGGTGAAAGGCTATCAGTCACAAGATTCGCCGATAACATTGATGTCGTCATTTAAAATGAAGAAGAATTAATGTCCTGTAGGATATTCTGAATGGAGTGAATAGTCTGACGAGTAGAGAATATGGACTGAGAGTAAATCCAAGAAAGACGAAAATAAGAAGAAGCAGAAATGAGAAAACCGAGAAATTTAACATCAGGGTTGATAACCAAGAAGTAGAAAAAGTTAAGTAATTTTGCTACCTAGGCAGCAAAACAACCCTTTACGAACGGAGCAAGACATAAAAAAAGTAGAATAGAACTGGAAAAAAGAGCAATTCTGACCAAGAGAAGTCTACTAACATCAAACAGAGCCTTTAATTTGAGAAAGAAATTTCTGAGAATGTTCTTTTGGAATGCAGTATCGCATGGTAGTGAATCTTGGACTATGGGAGAAAAGGAAAAGTAATAGCTATGAATAAAATGGTAAGTTCACATAATTACTCGTCCGTCACCTAGGAATTCAAACGCTGTTAAGCTACGTTGTGCAAAACTGAAGGCACGAGAGTGGAAGTGCGGTACTTACCAGGTCATCAGCCACGATGAAGATGATGTTTGGCGGCGTTGTTACGGAATCCGTTGTGACAACCATTGCCCCCGTGTATTCTGAGGCCGCCAGCAGCCATGCTGTCGCTAATAGCGTATACATGGTCGACAAGTGGTGTACTGGGAACAAACAGTGCAAAGAAAATTCATTTATGATTACAGTGAAAGTTCGGATTTGCTACGAAGAAACGATTAGTGGCGTTGGCTCATGCACTGGTACTGTAGCTGGATATCTAGAACTATAATTTCTACAAATTCTGTGAAATGAAATGATAATTAAATAATATCACTTAAAATAAGCGAAGTGAAGAACAAAATAACCTTTTTGAATGTAATGAAAGGAATAAGATAACACAGAATACTTACCATTTACGGAACATGATGAAATAATGAGCACCGAAACATTGTACTCTGATTGATTCTGTGTTAATTGTTATTCCACTTTAAGTAAAAGGTCTTGCACAACATGTACCGAAACAAGACTGTGGTTATAAGAGCCGTAGAACATGAAAGGGAAACAGTAATTGAGAAGAGATTAGTCAGGGCTGCAGAATATCTGCCATATTATTCAAGCAGAAAAGAGGACAGAAAACCAAGGTGAAATGTGGGAAATGAATTACAATTAAGGGCCAAGATATAAAAAATTAATATATAGACGATCAGTCGAACAGCAGCGACGGTAAGTTGAAAAATGTTTCTCAAAGAGAGAAACATGCCAATATCCAATATATATTTTAGTGTTGTGGGGATTTTCTGAAGGTAGTCATTGAAATATGGTGCTAGGGAAGAACGGTGAAGGTTATATGAGTATATCCAGTATAAAGTACAGATCCCTGATCATTTTGGTAACGTAATAGATTCCTTTATGTTCAGTCATCAAACTTATCTCCTGTTGATTAGCCGGAGCTGAGTAAAACTTGCGTACAGCTTTATCCATACAGCACATAATACGCTCACATGCACGCACTCGCATAACCTCTCTCAGACACTAAACACAAATAAACAAAGCGGAAAGAGAAATTAATGACACTGAAGCTAGGAAAGGCAGTAAATTGATTCATAAACTAAGCAACTGTTATATAACCTTGCGGCGTGTGTCAGGTACCTCCACATGATCAGTATTAAACACGCATATAAACAATAAAATAAGTGACGAAGGATATAACACCAACTTAAACAGTTTGCAACTTTAAAATAAGCCGAGCAGCACAACGCAATCATAAAATTATGATTGAGTCTATGAGACATGTATGTAGCTCTAAAATGCAGAAGACAAAATTCATTAGCGGCATAGAGATAGTGCACACTATTTGACATCAGCAAGCGGTGCAAAGACTGACAGAATAAAAATAAATTCTGCCTTATTATTGTTTAATTATTTGTTGTGAGATATTAGTGCCCGTCTGTTCATCAACCTTGATCTACTTCCTGCCGGCCGAAGTGGCCGTGCGGTTAAAGGCGCTGCAGTCTGGAACCGCAAGACCGCTACGGTCGCAGGTTCGAATCCTGCCTCGGGCATGGATGTTTGTGATGTCCTTAGGTTAGTTAGGTTTAACTAGTTCTAAGTTCTAGGGGACTAATGACCTCAGCAGTTTCCTATAGTGCTCAGAGCCATTTTGATCTACTTCCTTATGCTGCGTCTACTGTTATCAAAAGGAAACACTTCATTGGCAGTGGCTGAGCAGTTTATCATGGAAACGTATTTGAGCGCCAAAGAAAATTGTCAGCTACGAGTTACGGTACCGAAGGAAAGAAACTCTTGTTGCAAGCTACGAACCAGATATACACTGGGATACCTCATAATATCGTGTCGGACCTCCTTTTGCCCGTCGTAATGCAGAAAGTCGACGTGGCAGGGATTCAACAAGTCGTTGGATGTCCCATGGAGAAATAGTGGCCGGCCGCGGTGGTCTCGCGGTTCTAGGCGCGCAGTCCGGAACCGTGCGACTGCTACGGTCGCAGGTTCGAATCCTGCCTCGGGCATGGCTGTGTGTGATGTCCTTAGGTTAGTTAGGTTTAAGTAGTTCTAAGTTCTAGGGGACTGATGACCACAGCAGTTGAGTCCCATAGTGCTCAGAGCCATTAGAACCATTTGAGAAATAGTGAGCTCTGCTGCCTCTACAGCAGTCCATAATTGCGGAAGTTTTGCCAGTGCAGGATTTCGTGCACGAACTGTCTGATAATTGTTCGACGAGATTCATGTGACAGTTCCATGGTTGTTTGGGAACATTAAGTCCATGAATGGCTGCAGATTTTCTCAATGTAGTCGAATATAACTATTTACAGTCAATGATCGGTTTTCACCACACTACACCATTTTGGAGCCACAACCAACATGCCCAGTGCTTTGCTGGCAACTTGGAATAACGGCTTCGTCGTACCCTACTATCATCGATAACCAGCTGAAATCGTGACTCATCTGACCAGTCCACGGATTTCCAGTCGTCGAGAATATGAAGATGGCATCTATTCTTTCGGACAGGTCCGAAACAATAGATACCATCCTCATATAGTTAAGGCTAACCAGTCATTGACCTTCTTCTGTGCAGAGGCACACGCATAGCCCGAAGTCTTACGGGACTCGGTAAAATTGTCTGCCGCGAGTAATGATTGTAATGGGCAGGGGCATTACGAATGTAGTATGTGGACATTAAGCTGGGAATGTGGGTCTCACGGGGAGCGTTCAAGGGATAAGTCCGTGCAGTCGCACTATCCTCTGTGCCCTCGGTGGCTGAGATGGTTAGAACGTCTGCCATGTAAGCAGAAGATCCTGAGTTCAAGTACCGGTCGCGGCACACATTTTCAACTGTCCCCATTGATGTATATCAACGCCTGTCGACAGCTTAGGGTCTTGATTTAATTATCAGGAGAGGCGCTGCAGGCGATGTCGTGATCTTAGCAAAGGTAGTCGCATCGGTCGTCTGCTGTCATACCCCACTGACACCAGATATCTCCACACTGTTCTAGCGGATACGTTCGTCGTAAGTAACACGGTGATTTAAGGGATTATTTCACGCAGTGTTGCTTACGCATAATCGCTGTCTACGCAAACGCTGATGCTCTCGCTCATTAAATGAAGTCCATCGGTCACTTTGTTGACCGTGGTGAGAGGTAGAGCCTGAAGTTTAGTATCCTCGGCATACTATTGGCACTATATATATTAGAATATTGAATTCCCTAACGATTTCCGAAACTGAATATCCTATGGGTCTATCTCCAGCAACCACTCCACGTTCAAAGGCTGGTAATTCCCGTAGTGTGGTCATAATCACGTCGGTAGGCTTTTCACATGGATCACCTGAGTAAAAATGATAGCTCCGCCAATGCACTGCCCTTTCGCCCTTTGTGTACGCTATACTGCCGCGGTCAGTATATGTGCATATCCCTATCCCATGACTGTTGTTACCTCAGTGTAATTAGTTAGTACATGCCATTAATGTGACATTCATTTGGGGCCACTGTTGCACTTAGTCCTTGCACTGTAAAAAACATTTCTGTATGTACTTTTCCTTTCGGCTATGTAATAATACCACCGTTTCGACGTCCCAACAACCATGCATGACCACGTCTCTGGCAAAATGCCCTCGCATTTGCAGACAGTTGAACACCTTGAAGAAGTTTGTCATAACATGAAGACACGGAGCTGGAGAGAACTGTTAAAATCTTGAACGCCCAGTGCCGTTACGAAGATTTTAAACTGAATAATCGAAACAAGTCTGAACAAGTTTTACGCTGATTTGTTCTCCAAATAGAGTAACGTTGATTGCTGGTAATGCACTCCATCTCGGAAAATTCTTTAGTGACGACGGCAGAACCTTCCAACTGTGATATATTTCTGTATAGGACACAGAATAAAATATGAAGCACACATACGCACTAACCAGAGACAAAACGTTAATGAACATTGACTTATAGACTAAGCTCGTGCGGGCACATGTGCTTTCCATTCGAGCTATTTATAACTTGAAAATCTAATGAAGTATGAGCTGATTTAGTGGCAATCAATTTAGTAAAGCTGCTATTCCAAGCGCGATATCTGGAACTTCGTCCCGAGACCTTACCTGATCGCTAACAAAGGTAACTGGCGCGCGCATTGCTAAATTAAATATGTGTCTTTCTTTCCAAACAATCAATATAGGGAGATGGGACCACGTCACATAAGGCAACCTTTTGCTAATGTGAGTGGACGGAACCACGTGATCGTACATACTGACAAAGGCAATACTTTATCGCAATGAGTACGTCTGTGCACAATATGATAAAGGAATATTACAATGTTGAAAAACAGTAGTACAGAATTGGTAAAATCATATCGACAACTACAGTACTTCAGTACAGATGTTAAGCAAGTATAGTAATTACATAATATTATTTGATCTTTCCCATAGTTTTAAGGGAGAGAGAGAGAGATGCTGCAAGACAATGTTGTTCAGGGATGGATTAATTGCAAACATACACTGCCACACAAGTGCGCATGTGGATTCGAACGGAAAATGAAAGAATATTGAACTCCGCTGCAATGCGGGTAAATACCTGACAAAACAAATTATTCTGACTACGCATTATTCGAAAATACACACGAATGTGAAGAAACGAAAGTGAAAAGCGAGTGAAATCACTTATTAATCCCACAGCAGCCAGCAAATTGACGCATTTTTTCAGAACACAGGACAGCCAGTTCTGGGCACACAATACAAGAAACAGCGCCAAACATGGAAGTTTGACGACCACCACCCTAACTGGCCTTAAGAAACGAAGACATTCCACACTAGATGGCACAAAGGTAACATGTGCTGGACGTTCTAATGCGGTAATCACACGATGCTTTGAGAAATAAATGGCACACGTTGGGGGTATACTAGTACGCAATATGAAACACAGCGGTTCGCGAAAAAAAAGAAACGCTTATATATCTCCGATATCTCAAGATCCTTAGAAAGTATAGAGATAAAACAGTAAATCACTCTTATTCAGCAATACACCTACACTTTTTTTTCTTTTCATCAGAATGACTTGGTACTATCATACCACTTCAGTAGACCACAGTCAAACCACCATATAATATAAGCTGCAAATGGGAGAAAAATTAACTATGATAATAAATAAAAGGAGAAAGGAAAAAAAAAACTTAGAACGTAACCGACAAACAATGACCAAGCTCTCATGATGTGTATCAACAATTTTTCATGTAACATTTAGTAATTTTTTTAATATTTTTGTTTTGTAGTTTTTATATTTTTTTAGTTTTTATATAGAATCTAAAAGCAGAAGTGAACGGCGATTTATTTACAAAGAATATTCTTAAGAATTTATTTTATTTAGTAGTGATTCATCATGAACATTAACACTTTTAATCACACTGTGTAAGCATGGAAGTAGTTGCCAGGGAGTAACTGATGAAATCGTAACCAAATTCCTTTTAGCAAATGGGAATTTTATTCACTTGAATAGTGCCTAAAAGAATTTTTTTTAAATAAACAGATTTTTTCGGGCAGAGAACCTTGCCGCTCCCTTTTGACACGGCCGTAGTTACGACCGCTCACAACAGCCACTGAAAGATACACTGGAGATAATCTGAAACACACCAGACAACTTTAAACTAAGAGTTTTAATAATTTACACAAGCATACAAACGATGCACCCCCAGTAGGATGGATGAAAATGGTACAAAACACTAACAATTAACATACTAACCTTCCTACCGAAGGTGCAACTTGATTTTAACTTCTAAGAAAAGTCTTACGGCGAAAGGGTGGCAACTTTATATACTAAAATGATCATTTTAATAAAAGCCCATGAAATGCAATCTTATATAAAATTCTACAAGTTTGGCCAAACAATAGTTAAGATGAAACTTCCTGGCAGATTAAAACTGTGTGCCCGACCGAGACTCGAACTCGGGACCTTTGCCTTTCGCGGGCAAGTGCTCTACCAACTTTTTTTTTTCAGCGCCTTTTTTTAACCACTTTTTTTTCTTTTTTTTAATAAAATGGAACTAAAAAAACAAGTGCCACCGCCACTTTTAATCCTAGAACAAAAAAATCTGGGCCACTTCAGGCGTTGGCTCCTGACTAAACCTACCCCATAGAGCTGCCTATATACCAGGGGAAATATGGGAAAGCAAGGTTAGGGCTATCCTTACAAACAAAACAAAATCTTCCTTTTTCTGAATTTTATTTTATGTTTGTGTTGTTTTATATATATATATATATATATATATATATATATATATATATATATATATATTTTGTGTAATTGATCAGAGGCCTTCTGCGCCCCGCTGGTAATATGTTGAGTCACGTCTTCTCGAAATTGATGTGTTCCGTTCAATTGTTCAGAAATGTTCATTGTTTCAAACAGGAAACCTTCTCTCTTGGCTTAACACATTCCAGCTGCGAGGCGGCTCGTGGAAAGCACTCCCAAGGAAGTTCGAGAAAAATTGTCTGTATTTTGGGTGGCGGACAACGACATAATGACGGTCATTGAGGTATGTCCAAAAATCGAGTGCAGAGTCTACAGTTTGTCCAAATAAGTAGTAAATGGCATGTCCGCGAATCCAATTCACAGCATTGGTCTTTGTCCGAGGAAAATATTCACGTTCCGGAAATAATAATGAAAGGGGAGTAATCCGATCCGGAATGTCCCGCGTTAGAAAAGCCACAATACGTCGAACCAAGTGCCAAACCTCCGCCGCCGGTCCGCAAACAAACCGATGTTCATCATTGTCTGGCACTCCACACGTGGAGCATAGAGGTGATTGGGCGAGGTGGATACGATGAAGGCGAAATTGGTTGATTTGCTTACCATTGACAGTTAGGTACCAGACAGATTGAACATTCGTGTCAAGGTAACAGGCGAACACCGCGCGCCATACATGACGCCAGTCAACCTGGGGGAACTTTTGTTCAATCGGGTTAGGTGGACGACCTAATTGGAGGACATTGTATACTGCCTTTGTCTTGAGTAAAAGCTGTCTTGGTAAGGTGAGGCGTAGATAACTGAGTTCCAGAAAGAAGTACCGGATATAATGGAACTGGGCCGGAACATCCGAGATCATCACTGGGGCTGACAGTGAGACCGGCGAGTATTCCGACAGGAGGAGACCAGTGAGGCTCGTTGGGCAACGGTTCCATACCGTCATCTGGGAGCTGATAAATAGGGCGCGAGCTCTATCCGGCACGTGAAACAGACCTATCCCACCTCGTTCACGGGGAAGAGTAAGGGTTGTATAGTTAACTTTGAACAACATCCCAGAGCTGACGAAAGATGCCATCGCTGCCAACATGCGACGTGCCACAGTAAGCGGGAAAGGTAGAACTTGCGCTACATGGGGAACTCGGGATGCGATATATGTATTGACATATCGAGCTCGTTGGAGAATATCTAGGGATCGAAGGCGATGGTCCATAAGACCTGCTCTGATCATTAAAAGGAGGCGTCGGCAGTTGATGGTGGCTGAACGCCGGAGATCAGATGAAAAATCTATTCCCAAACAACGAATGGTATCAACGATGGTGAGAGGTGTAACGCACTCCACGGGAAGTCCCGTGCCAATGAACATAACTTGTGACTTACGTACGTTTAAAGAGCTACCCGACGCCTCACCATAAGTCGCTACCCACGTCAAAACAGCTCGAACCTCGTCGGCATTACGTAAACAGATGACTACATCGTCAGCATAGGCCGTGCAACAGAATCGGTAGCGATCTATGGACAACCCTACCAAACGTTGTCTTAGTCCACATAGCAAGGATTCCAAGGAAAAGGCGTACAAAATTGCTGATAGAGGGCAACCTTGACGTACAGATCGACCTATTGTTATCGGTGGAGTGAGTCTGCCATTGTACATAATCCTGGATGAGGCACCCCGCAGAAGGCGCATCACTACCGTGATAACGGCGACTGGGAAACCCATATGGTGGAGAACGGCCGTAAGGAACGAATGGTCAACCCTATCAAAAGCTTGACTAAAGTCCAAAGACGCAAGTGCCCCAGAGAGGCGTTGTGCCTGGGTAACGGCGATCATATCCCTGTAGCGGCATAAAGCCGTGCGAATACTATTATCTCCTCCCAAAGAAGCTTGGTCTGGCGACACAACATATCGGGCAACGTTTTTAAGCCGTGCTGCCAAAAGGCGAGTGAAGATTTTCATATCACTGTTAAGGAGGGTGAGGGGCCGATAATCACTGATATTGTTGCCACCGTGCGGTTTATGTACAGGAATAATAATTCCTTCCATGAAAGCGTCCGGCACGGGTACTTCTGGAGACATCAGTTCCCGACAGATGGAGGTGAAGGTGGACTCTAACAAATCACGGAAGGTGCGATAAAATTCGAGGGGAAGACCGTCGGGTCCTGGGGAGCGATTGATGGTTCCTGCCCGGATCGCATCGCGGACTTCCTCATCAGTCACCTCCGACATCAAGTCAATCGCCGCATCTCCTGGGATACCACCGAAGTTGAGCTGTGAGACTTCCTCGATCAACTCTGGGGAATGTGGAATTGCGGCGTAGAGCTGCCGGTAGTGGGCGTGAAGCACATTCCCTATTGCAGATTGGGTTACGTAGCGACGCCCTTCTTGATCCGTTAGGACGTGAATCAATTTTCGGCGTCGATTTTGTCGTTCTTGGATGATATGGTACATCGACGGATGTTCATGAGGCATGCGATCAGCAGTACGAGATCGTACTATCGCTCCTTCCAAATGCCGTCGCATGATATTGGAGATTTGGGCCTTAGCTTGGTTCATCCTTGTATGGCGCTCAGGGGAGGCTGGCATCGTGGAGCATTCTCGTAGGATCCTGTAGTAAAAGTCCATAGTGCTCTTCCTCCAGGCGACAACATCTTTGCCATACCGGATTAAAGTTTTTCGAAGAGCAGGTTTTGCACACTGGATCCACCAGGATATGGTAGACGGATACGTGGGTCGGCGTCTATTACATGTAATCCAAGTGTCTTCTATTAGAAGTCGACAGTCAGGTGAATTAAGAAGTGCCGTGTTCAGTTTCCATAAACCACGTCCGTGCCATACTGCCTGTCTTGTGAGAACAACATCACAGAAGTAAGCCTCATGGTCTGAGAAAGCAACAGGCCATATTTCAGCCTGTCGAGTGTGTTGAATTAGGGATCGCGAGATGTAGATGCGATCCAGTCGGCTAGAGGAGTGCGCAGTGTAGTACGTAAAGCCCAAAAGATCACCGTGAACATGTCTCCACGTGTCGACAAATTGTAGCCGCGTGACGACTGTTTCCAGAGCTGCGCATGGTGAGTGACGCGGCAATTGATCCTGAGGTCGCTGGGTGCAGTTGAAGTCTCCACCCATGACCCAGTCATCGTGTGGTCCCATAAAAAGGGGTGTGACTTCATTCGCGAAGAAGGCATTGCGTTCGCGACGGTAGCTGGAGCCCGACGGCGCATAAATATTGACGATGCGTACACCAAAGAGAGTAAGGGCCATACCTCTGCCGCTGGGGAGGTATAGGACATCTTCGGCAGGAAGACCTTCGCGTAAGATGATGGCAACACCACTACCGGTGTCCGAAGCAGGAGAAAGATGCACAGTGAAGCCATGTGGTGGTGAAAAATCGGCGACATGCACTTCCTGAAAAAGCGCAATATCTATGTCCGCATCATAAATCATATCGCGGAGCAGCGCTAGTTTGTGGGGCGCACGAATGGTCGCGAGGTTAATCGTTGCGACACGATAATGCTGGTGTTGGAGTCCCACAGGCACAGGTGGGGCTTCTTCTTCAGGAGCGAGAGGTCGTCGATCTTGCCGGTCCGCTGAAGAGGCTGCTATTGTGGAGAGTTTGCGGGCGCGTGCGCAACCGATGGGGGTGCCCCATCATCAGCAGCGTCCACCCCAGTCCCTTCGATCTCCACGTCGTCTGCCCAGGAGACTGATACTGCGGTAGGGCATCGGCTGTGCACGTCATCCACGTGGAGAGGAGACGTAGTTTTCGTCTCATCGGATAGGCTCTCTTCAACGTCGACCTGTGGGGGCGACGGCGTCAGTAAGGAGGGGTGTTCGTTGCCAGTGGTCGCCTGTGGCGGGTCTTTCGCATCAGACTTTTGGTCATCAAAGAGCGGTTTGTCGTCCATCTTCGAGTCTGCATCCCTGGTATCCATCCGTAGAATGGATTCATCAGGGAGTGTACGGCTACGTTTCTTTCTCTTTCGTGTCGACCCTTGTTTTCTAACATTTCGTTCAGAGTCCGATTGCGGGTGGCTTTCGTCTGACTCTGGACCAGTCTGAAGGAAAGCAGAAGTAGGTACCACGGCCGGATCAACATCCATCTCAGTAGCATTTTCAGTCACAGTGCTGCGATGATTCGGCAGGTTAGGATCTGGCGTCTGGGGCACCTCAGAAGGAATCTCAGGAGCGGTTGCATCTACCTGATCAGACGACGTCAACGGAGCAGGAAGACTCTGTGTAGACGTGCTACCTTCCTGGGCAACCTTAGCGTATGTGACAGGGATCTGAGTCACCACTGCTGGGGACGCTTCCTCGCCGACCGGCGTCTGGATCAGGCGGCGTCGCATGCAGGCGGATCGGACGTGGCCTTCTTGTCCACAACCCGCACATGTTCGGGGTTGGCCGTCGTACATGACAATGGCTCGCACCCCGCCAATGGTCAGGTATGATGGAATATGTTTTTTCAGTTCAATTTTGACCTGACGCACACCATTAAGGACATGGTAGGTCGTGAAGGTTTGCCATTTTTCCTCTACGTAACCGATTACGTTACCGTATGGTTGTAACGCAGAGACAACTTCGTCCTTCGGCACTTCAAAAGGTAGTTCAAACACCCTAATCGTGCGTTGACCGTACTCTGCGAGTTCAAGTGTTACAGCTCCGACGTGACCATCAGAGTATTTGAACTTAAGTCCATTGGCATGGCGGCGAATAACATCTTCACACACCTCGGTGTTTGTCATTTTAATATGAACGACACTACTCGTGATCGAAAAATGGATTCCGATAACGTGGTTAGGATCTAAACGAACTTCTTCACGTATGAACGTTTCAACTTCATGTGCACGAGGTCGCGCATGTTCAGCTGGGAAGGAAACTTTAAGGGTCGCACGGCGGTAAGCGCTCGACATGTTGTTCACGGTGGACGGACACAAGCCTTAAAGCTACGACGCGGAAGTAAACAAAGCCTGCAGCGAAGCACTGGCCGGCGCGCGGGGCCGTCCGCACGCTGCCACGGCTGAGAGCCGACTGCCAACTGAGCTACCGAAGCACGACTCACGCTCGGCCCTCACAGCTTTACTTCTGCCAGTATCTCGTCTACAGTACACATATACCGCCTCTCAAGATCATAGGCAATAATATCAAAGTTTCCAGAGATCAAAACATATTTCAGGTATTAGGTCGTTACACACCAAGCAATAAATTCGTTAACACAACAAATCCGAGAAACATGACAGAGGCAGCTACTAACGTACGGTAGAATTATAGGGAGATTACCGAACAACCCGAACGGCAGGTTGCTCTAACCTGCCCCTACTTCACAAGGGAAAAACGGATCACCCTATTTATAAACAACCACCTTCCGGCGGGTAGACATACGGAGAAGAATAGTGGGACGACCCCAAAGCAAAACGGCCGGTGACCTCACCAAGAAAACAAGAAGGATTTAACAAGAGTAGGTGGTCTAGGAGTAGCGTCTTTGATTCATAATCAAAACGTCTTCGGTCTCGGGTTCCATCCCCGCCACTGCCCAAATTTTAATAAATAATCAGCATTGGCGGCCGAAGACTTCCGGCATAAGAAGTCAGCTTCTGCCAACGGCCTTGTCAAAGAGGGCGGAGGAGCGGATAGAGGACCAGGGCACTCTCTTGTCCTAGGGGTGGGAAATTGCCCCTAAAGGCGGAAGAATCAGCAATGATCAACGACATGAAGATGCAGAAGGCAATGGAAACCACTGCATTAAAGACACGTAACGTGTATCCACAGGACATGTGGCCTGTAATTGAAGAAGTGTCATGATGATCTCTCCATTGGCAAATGATTCCGGAATACTCCCCCATTCGGATCTCCGGGAGGGGACTGCCAAGGGGGAGGTTACCATGAGAAAAAGATTGAACAACGAAAGGATAACGTTCTACGAGTCGGGGCGTGGAATGTCAGAAGCTTGAACGTGGTAGGGAAACTAGAAAATCTGAAAAGGGAAATGCAAAGGCTCAATCTAGATATAGTAGGGGTCAGTGAAGTGAAGTGGAAGGAAGACAAAGATTTCTGGTCAGATGAGTATCGGGTAATATCAACAGCAGCAGGAAATGGTATAACGGGTGTAGGATTTGTTATGAATAGGAAGGTAGGGCAGAGGGTGTGTTACTGTGAACAGTTCACTGACCGGGTTGTTGTAATCAGAATCGACAGCAGACCAACATCGACAACGATAGTTCAGGTATACATGCCGACGTCGCAAGCTGAAGATGAACAGATAGAGAAAGTGTATGAGGATATTGAAAGGGTAATACAGTATGTAAACGGGGACGAAAATCTAATAGCCATGGGCGACTGGAATGCAGTTGTAGGGGAAGGAGTAGAAGAAAAGGTTACAGGAGAATATGGGCTTGGGACAAGGAATGAAAGAGGAGAAAGACTAATTCAGTCCTGTAACAAGTTTCAGCTAGTAATAGCGAATACCCTGTTCAAGAATCACAAGAGGTGGAGGTATAGCCGGCCGCTTTGGTCTCGCAGTTCTAGGCGCGCAGTCCGGAACCGCGCGACTGCTACGGTCGCAGGTTCGAATCCTGCCTCGGGCATGGATGTGTGTGATGTCCTTAGGTTCGTTAGGTTTAAGTAGTTCTAAGTTCTAGGGGACTGATGACCACAGCGGTTAAGTCCCATAGTGCTCAGAGCCATTTGAACCATTTGAACCAAGGAGGAGGTATACTTGGAAAAGGCCGGGAGATACGGGAAGATTTCAATTAGATTACATCATGGTCAGACAGAGATTCCGAAATTAGATACTGGATTGTAAGGCGTACCCAGGAGCAGATATAGACTCAGATCACAATATATAGTAGTGATGAAGAGTAGGCTGAAGTTCAAGACATTAGTCAGGAAGAATCAATACGCAAAGAAGTGGGATACGGAAGTACTAAGGAATGACGAGATACGTTTGAAGTTCTCTGATGCTATAGATACAGCAATAAGGAATAGCGCAGTAGGCAGTACAGTGTGAGAGGAATGGACATCTCGAAAAAGGGCCATCAGAGTAGTTGGGAAGGAAAACATAGGTACAAAGAAGGTAGCTGCGAAGAAACCATGGGTAACAGAAGAAATACTTCAGTTGATTGATGAAAGGAGGAAGTACAAACGTGTTCCGGGAAAATCAGGAATACAGAAATACAAGTCGCTGACGAATGAAATAAATAGGAAGTGCAGGGAAGCTAAGACGAAATGGCTGCAGGAAAAATGTGAAGACATCGAAAAAGATATGATTTTCGGAAGGACAGACTCAGCATACAAGAATGTCAGAACAACCTTTGGTGACATTAAAAGCAACGGTGGTAACATTAAGAGTGCAACGGGAATTCCACTGTTAAATGCAGAGGAGAGAGCAGATAGGTGGAAAGAATACATTGAAAGCCGCTATGAGGTTGAAGATTTGTCTGATGTGATAGAAGAAGAAACAGGAGTCGATTTACGGTCAAATACGGCAGAAGGGATAGATAACATTCCATCAGAATTTCTAAAATCATTGGGGGAAGTGGCAACAAAACGACTATTCACGTTGGTGTGTAGAATAAAGAATATATGAGTCTGGCGATGTACCATCAGACTTTCGGAAAGGCATCATGCACACAATTCCGAAGACGGCAAGAGCTGACAAGTGCGAGAATTATCGCACAATCAGCTTAACAGCTCATGCTTCGAAGCTGCTTTCAAGAATAATATACAGAAGAATGGAAAAGAAAACTGAGAATGCACTAGGTGACGATCAGTTTGGCTTCAGGAGAAGTAAAGGGACGAGAGAGGCAATTCTGACGTTACGGCTAATAATGGAAGAAAGGCTAAAGAAAAATCAAGACAATTTCATAGGATTTGTTGACCTGGAAAAAGCGTTCGACAATAAAAAATGGTGCAAGCTGTTCGAGATTCTGAAACAAGTAGGGGTAAGCTATAGGGAGAGACGGGTCATATACAATATGTACAACAACCAAGAGGGAATAATAAGAGTGGACGATCAAGAACGAAGTGCTCGTATTAAGAAGGGTGTAAGACAAGGCTGTAGCCTTTCGCCCCTACTCTTCGATCTGTACATCGAGGAAGCAATGATGGAAATAAAAGAAAGGTTCAGGAGTGGAATTAAAATATAAGGTGAAAGGATATCAATGATACGATTCGCTGATAACATTGCTATCCTGAGTGAAAGTGAAGAAGAATTAAATGGTATGCTGAACGGAATGAACAGTCTAATGAGTACACTGTGGTTTGAGAGTAAATCGGAGAAAGACGAAGGTAATGAGAAGTAATAGAAATGAGAACAGCGAGAAACTTAACATCAGGATTGATGGTCACGAAGTCAAAGAAGTTACGGAATTCTGCTACCTAGGCAGTAAAATAACCAATGACGGACGGAGCAAGGAGGACATCGAAAGCAGACTCGCTATGGCAAAAAAGGCATTTCTGGCCAAGAGAAGTCTACTAATATCAAATACCGGCCTTAATGTGAGGAATAAATATCTGAGGATGTACGTCTAGAGTACAGCATTGTATGGTAGTGAAACATGGACTGTGGGAAAACCGGAACAGAAGAGAATCGAAGCATTTGAGATGTGGTGCTATAGACGAATGTTGAAAATTAGGTGGACTGATAAGGTAAGGAATGAGGAGGTTCTACGCAGAATCGGAGAGGACAGGAATATGTGGAAAACACTGATAAGGAGAAGGGACAGGATGATAGGACATCTGCTAAGTCATGAGGGAATGACTTCCATGGTACTAGAGGGAGCTGTAGAGGGCAAAAACTGTAGAGGAAGACAGAGATTGGAATACGTCAAGCAAATAATTGAGGACGTAGGTTGCAAGGGCTACTCTGAGATGAAGAGGTTAGCACAGGAAAGGAATTCGTGGCGGGCCGCATCAAACCAGTCAGTAGACTGATGACCCAAAAAAAAAAAAAAAATCAGACAACATATCACCAAACTGCGATATCTCGAGAAGGCCTGGCGCAGCACCCCCAAATCGCTCTCCCGTACCGTCCGCTGCCAGCCGCTTCAACGGACGTAGGGAGGCGCGCCGAGCTCCCGTCTCAAGGTGTCGCAGCTCGCACCGGCCAGACTGATGTCGTGGGTTGACTCCTGTTGCTCTCGTGTCGACCGCGAAGTCACTCCCTCTCGCTATACGCCGCGGCCGACTGGACTCACGTGGCGACCTCACATGAGCCGACGCTCAAGACGGACAAGTCATCTTGTGTCTCAGTGCGCGACCGACCAACCGATCGATCCAACCGCCAATGACCATTGCCTGAACAAACTCGAGCAGACTGGCAGCCTAACGCGCAGCAACTAAGCCCCGACCGGTTGACCACTCGCTGAATTCTCTTACTGGCGGAGTGGAAAGACTAGCACTCCGAATGACAGACAGGCGCTAACTGCCTAACAAATGTGGATGAGAGACAGACTAGCAAACTGGGGACGAGAGACTGACCCAGACTGACCGACTGCCGCACTCATAGCGCCCCTTATATGCACGTGAACAGGCAAACTTTCCCACCTGAGGGTGACATCAAACTGCGACTGCCACAGTGGCGCCACCGCCAGAAACTTGCTCTTCAAAACAGCAATTTTTACCACGGCTCATGAAGGACAACGAAGTCAGATTATATTCGAAACAGCAAACTAAAAAAATTCCGAATTTGATTGCAAGGATTGTATACGTCTTGTGTATCTATAATTCATCTATACACATTTTACAATAGAACTGGAGCGATGCTGAGTCAGAGCACAAAACAAAATGAACAGGTAAATCAGGAGAGAACAAGCCGAACCAAATTAGATGGGAATACACATAACAAAGAAAAACACTTATCATCAGAAAAACGAAATTAACCAACACCTTGCCGACGGTAAACAAGATTCAACATGTTGGCGAAGAGGTCTCTATATCTAGGCATTCGCAAGCATGTCCAATAAGCAGTGATACTGTATTGCAAGAAGGTCATATGATCTTCCTCCATCGCCTTCCATAAGATAATGAACGAAGTGTCCCAGCAACCGTATAATGGTATGGGTTTTCGACCGTGGAAAGAAGAAAGAATCTGGGCGCAATATGATGTCCATGGTGTATACAGTCGAGTAAGGAAGGCCAGTTGCGTCCTAATCCAAGACCAGTGTGCCACATGACCTCCAAAAGTAAAAATATGTCGTATCGTATCTGTAGACGAACAAACGACTACATAAATCCGTGTCGTTAAGCCCAATACGGAGAAGTCGCTTGTTCGATGGAATCAAGTTATTTACTACCTTATAAACGAGAACGCTACGCGCATCGGAAAATGGGAAGACTCATATTAAACCAGACTGTCATCCAGGTTGTTTACTGCGATTCTCTTTCAATGGTGTTTGGGCAAGTGACTGAGTCCCACGGTTCTCCATAAAATGTCAGCCCCTGAAAAGGCCCCTGCAAGACAGAAGTCACGAATGTGTTTTAACTTCTAATTTGTGCGACCAACAACAATACGTGGTTCAAGACTAGCAGGACGGAGACAGAAAAATAAACGAGACCCGAATGTGTGAGTTTCTTAAGCCATCGTCAAAACAGTATGACGCATATAGCATCTGCGTCTTCCTTGGTATATCAGTCAGACTCAACCACCCAAGGATCGCGGTCGCAGGTTCGAATCCTGCCTCGGGCATCGATGTGTGTGATGTCCTTAGGTTGGTTAGGTTTAAGTAGTTCTAAGTTCTAGGGGACTGATAACCACAGCAGTTGAGTCCCATAGTGCTCAGAGCCATTTTTGAACCAAGGATCGCGGCTTTGTGATCACCTCATACCGACAGCGAAATATATGTCTCTCCCATAAGAAACGACCAGACAATTGTAGTTTCTTCGATATCAGGGAAGCGGATAAATTTGGGCCACGTAATAACCTTGTATCCAGTATTCGGATTTTCTGGAGCAGAGTAAGAGAACGCCTTTCATGCCCTAGTACCGCTCCCTGAATTTTTTCCGTAACAGACTTCCAGCTGAGCCATTTTTAGTGCACAACGATCAGTGATAATACCTATAGACATTTTCCGATCCTCTGCAATAGCCCGCGTCATGAAAACCCCACAAGGTAAGAAGCATCCATTTACCTTCATTACGTTTTGCACCTGAACTCTGACAAAAACAATCGCTTACAGCTTTCAGTCGAGGTATCTCGGCAGGATTGCGAAGTAGAACCGTCACGCCATCCGCGTATGCACGAACAGCTACAGCCCCTCTTGAAAGCATCCAACCTGTCAGATCGGATGCTAGCATCCGAAGTAGGACCTTCAGAGACGAAACAAACAAAGCAGGGTTTCTTGAAGCCCTCACCTACGAATATTTATCGGGGGCGTCAGTTGGCCATTAACAAATACCGAAGCTGAAATACCCATAAACAGATTTGAGAGCAGTCGCCGTGTGTTAACAGTTAAACCAAAAGCCTCCGGAATGCGAAGCTAAAAGTCGTGATCAACAAGATCAAGTACCTTATCAAAATCTAGAAAAGAAAGAGCACAAGGGGCGGACGTTACAGCAGCAACCGAAACCACGTCCCGACACTCCACTATAGGGATAAGAATGGTACGACCAGGTACTAGACGGCCGGAGTGGCCGTGCGGTTCTAGGTGCTACAGCCTGGAACCGCGAGACCGCTAAGGTCGCAGGTTCGAATCCTGCCTCGGGCATGGATGTGTGTGATGTCCTTAGGTTCGTTAGGTTTAAGTATTTCTAAGATCTAGGGGACTGATGACCTCAGAAGTTGACTCCCATAGTGCTCAGAGCCATCTGAACCAGTTGAACCAGGTACTAAGTTTTGATGTTTTGCAACAATCGTCTCCATCAGAGCCGACATCCTAGTATTAACTGCCCTCGCCACGGTCTTATAATCAAATTTTAGCAAAGTAATTGGGGAAAAGCTATCAGGGGCAGCAGGGCTAGAGCGTTTCAGGATCAAAACAATTTTTCCCACTTTGAACGAGGTCGGCAGTTCTCCACCCTGCAATACTTCTTTGAAAAGGGTCGTAAAAGTAGCACCCAACAACGGCCGAAAGCGCACATAAAATTCCTTGGGAAGTCCATGAAACCGGCGGACTTTTGAGAAGGCGATCCCACAATAAGTTTGTAAACTTATGTTCAGGTGTAATTGCCGTACCGAAGATGCTGACTAGTGGGTCGTAAAATGTTTCACTGGGCTCACCGTTGTCGTACACGTGTACATAGTACTGGTGTAAGATACGCTCTGTATCAGCTTGTGCCATTGCGATACGTCCATTATTTGTGTTGAGAGAATGAATACAAGGGCGTCGGCGACTGGTCTGATGCAGAAGCAAATGATATAAAGAAGTCAGTTCTACCGTCATCAATGAATGAAGCTTGGATCGGTTATTCAAACCTTCATTTGTATTCTCTTCATGGTCAACAATTTTGCCTTTAAACGCCTACCATCCTCAATTCCCAGAAGGGCGTGATCTGAAGCAGCGTAAAGTTCACGCAGGATGGAATAGTAATATTCACGCCTTAGCACCACAGAAAAGTATCAAAATTTTCCTGAGCCTCGATTTTGCCAGCTGTGTCCACCAGTCAAGCGTGGAAGAGTATTTCCCAGCAGACCGTAGAGTACGCTCCCACACGGCTCGCACCACGCCATCGAGAGAGTGTTCAGATCGGTGGGCGACGTTTAAGATCCACGGAGTGCGAAACCATGTGATTGGTTGTATTTCAAGAATGAGAGTTGTAGCCACAGCACAGTGATCCGTAAAGGAATCTGGGATGACTTCAACATTAAGAATACTATCGCCCAGGCAGTCATAAGTAAAACCTATCTAACCTGCTACTAGAAGTCGCAGTAAAGTGAGTAAATTTAACTAACGTCGGGTATTTACGTGTCCAGACGTATTTCAGGTGTAAGGAGTGACCAGGGTCAATTGATGTAATTCACGAGAGAAATTAAAGTTTGGAGACTGATCTGCAGGAAGCAATACACAGTTAAAAATCACCACGCAGAAGAGTACCCGGACTCTTACGCAATACGTAAACAATTTCCTCTTTGTAATAACGCTAACGATCTAATGCGCGACCAGGGAAAGAAGGAGCATATAAAAGAACCAAGGTAATATTAAAAGAATGTGAACTTCTTCCCCTGACAGAATTCAACATTTCCACCTTAGCAATAAGGAGTACCATCGCCAAAGAAGAAGGCGGTGCCCGTAGCATATTCGGGTGCTAGATTAAAGATCATACGAAAACCCGTTAAGGAGAAATTCCTAAAAAAAAAAAACACCTCCTGTAAGAACAGTAAGTCCACACATGAATCATAAATGAACTGTCGCAGCGAAGCCAATCGCAATTCTGATTCCACACGATTTACTTTTAAGAAACGGAACGTGTACGCTTGGGTCATTGATCACAGCTATACAGGGATGTTCGGGATGTATCGAGCAGAATTAGGTGCACTGCTGAGCATCGAGGTCCATTGCGGAGTCCAGAGATTAATTAGACATCGGCGGACCAGAACCCCCGTCATTGAAACCTTTCTTTAGATTTTTTGCGTGCCACCACACATCAGGTTGTATACGCTGCTTCTGTCGGCTACGTGGCATGGCGGCCTCTATAGATTGAGGTGTGGGAGGGGACATAGGCACAGCTTAGAACAAGAGACATGTAATTCAGGCCCAGTCACTAAGGCGGAAGCATTCTGTGGAACTACCAAAAAGCAACGGGTGATTTATTCTCCACAGGATTTGCTGTAGGCTACAAATTTGGGAAACCTTCGGCGGCTGAAGACGAAGGAGCAGGAGGACATTGCACCGTCTCAAATTGTAACGGAGGAAACAGAGACGAATTGGGCGACTTCGCTGCCTCTCCATACACAGGCAGTTGACAAGGAGCCACTTGGCAAGCAGGAGGGATGCTGCCGATAACTTCCTCGCCACTCACCATACCGGAGGTATCGTAACATCGAGAGGAGCAGGGGACATAATCGATGCGGAGGAGTTACAGGCTCTATCCTAGGAGCAACAGGATTCTGAACCTGTCGCTGAGGCCAAGGCGGAAATTCATTTACACGATTGTCAGTACTGACATTTTGTTCATTATGATCTGAGCAGAAGTAGGTCCGGCGTCGGGAGTGGTAGGAACAAGATCAGAAACCGTCCATTTGTGATGCTGTATTAATGACGGCTTTAATACAAAAACGCTCCGCGGGCAATTAGACCAAAAGTATCCACTTTCATTACATAGGAAGCAGATTCCCTCTTGACCAGTATACATGACACCAACGCGTTAACCACACACTAGTAAACGCGATGGAATATTTCGTTTGACATGTATTCCCACGGAACGAATTCCACTATAACACTGTAATCTGTGTTGAGTAGACCAGCGTTCACGACGGACCATACGGAGTCAATATGTCCTTTAGAAAGTTGTCATTGACCTCCGGCGTGAGGATGAACACTTGAATTTTGGTATCGTCAATTTCAGCATATGCGAGTGACACCATACTAACGAAATTATCCCGATGCTTGAACGGGTCTTGAGAACCACGTCCCGACAATAATCTTTCAACGTGAAGGGGATCCATAAATATCACGTAAAACACGCACTCGTCTGCGTCAAAATAAGCGGTCTGGACCTGATCAGAGTTCACATGAATTGTATCGACAAGCCAATCGTGCATTTCTAGAGATCCAAGCTGCACGTGTCGCGTTGTTTTACTGTAAATAAAGCTTACAGTACCCTTTCGCGGAATACACTTGAAAACCATGGTAGCCATAGCGGAGCGGCCGACCGCCGCTGCAAGTAGATGAACACAGACAGTAAGGCAGTAACGAGAAAAACTGCACACAAGCGGCGCTGCGACAAGTGAAATAAACAAGAACCTGCCTGCACGGGGCTCGAAGGGTAAAGACTCAATGTCGCCATTACTGACTACTTACAGTTCACAACGGCCACTGCACGTTTCCTGTAGGTTCGACCAGGCCTGTGCCGCCGTCTGGTTGTGAGCAGGGCACAGCGAGCGTTTGGTTATCTCTGAGTCAAGGTACAACAACGTAGAAAACTGGTTTCACTTGAGATATGGGTTTTATCAAGACAGCAACGGAACTAGATATCGCAAATTACATGCTTCTTACGTGTGGTCACAGGCTGGTCTTCTGTGCTAATTTGCAAAAGGTGTTCAATGTAATGCGTGCACAGTCAGAAAGTTAAAAAGGATGTTGTGGAAGCAGTTTCCTTGCAAATGTGACGTACAGTGACTAAAACAAAAGTACGTATACTCTAGGAAATGTTCAACTTTTGTGGTCCTGCCATCCTCAGTTGCGCGTAATACTACGGTATATTGATAATTTTCACTTATGGACCGTCTGACAGCAACTGAATAAAACACAATTTTAGTGCCATACGCGTTTCGCCTATAGGTTATAAACAGTTCTGGTGGTTGGTATTTCCTATTAAGTAGTAATGTTTTGAACTGTACTTACAGGTTGTGTAGACAGTTTCTTACATATTACGCTCCTGTTGTATTTTTGGTGTTGTTCTTCTTCCTATGAGCGCCAATTTGCTGTTTTTTTCCACATTCCACAGCACTATGCACTGAACGCTTGTTTTAATGCAATGTTTTGGTTTCTGTTGCTGACTGTCAAATGTTTTTGCCGAAGATCGAATATTACTGCCAAACTTATGAGTGTAACTATTGAAGTATCTGTGGTCGGTTCATGTATGCATTTGGGTGTGCGTTTGTGTATATGTGTGTGTGTGTGTGTGTGTTTTTTTTTTTTGGTGTGGTATTAATTTAATTTTATTTTATTGTATTTATTTTTTATTTTTGTTTTTGTCCTGTGTATGTGTGTGTGTTTTGGTGTGATATGTATTTTTTTGTGCTGTGTGTGTGTGTCTGTCTGTATTATGGTGTTATGCAATTTTTTTTTTTTGGGAGGGGGGGCTGTGTATGTGTGTGTGTGTGTGTGTGTGTGTGTGTGTGTGTGTGTGTGTGTGTGTGTGTGTGTGTGTCTGTCTGTCCGTATTTTGGTGTTATATATATATATATATTTTGGTGTTATATATATATATATATGTTATCATTACCTTTATTAAGTGTAGTAGGGAGCCTGTGCTGATGTGTGTTTGTTCATTTATCACATGTTTGTTTTCTGCTATGGCTTTCTGGATGTGGAAGTTTTCTTGCATTTGTATAAGATGTTTGTCATGGTTGCTTATTCTCATTATTTTCATTTCTTGTTCCATGTTTGTAGGATGATGGTTGTAGTGTTTTAAATGCTCTGCAAATGTGGAATGGTTTGTTTCATACTTCCAACATCTGATATGTTCTTTGTATCTTGTTTCAAAATTCCTGCATGTCATGCCTATGTATACTGCATCACAACATCCAAGTTTATATATTCCTGATTGTTGGAATTTGTCCCTCTTGGTAGATGGCTGGCTTAGGTGTGATTGAAGGGTTTGCCCAGGCTTATATGCTATTTTGAAGCCCTGTCTCTTTAGGATGTTTGCAACTCTGTGTGTTAGTTTATGTGTGTAGGTCATGGTGTACCATCTGGTTCTTTTCTGTGTGGTGTTGTCATTGTGTGTGTTTGTTGAGTGTGTTTGTAAGTTTTCAGCTTGTGAGTTCTTTTGTATTGTGGAAATGTTGTGTTTGTTTTTTATTTGTGTTTTTATTTTTTGATTGAGCCTGTGTACCACATGTGTGTCATACCCGTTGTTCCTAGCTATTTGTATGATCGTGTTCATTTCTTGTTCATAGTTTCTCTTGCTGAGTGGGATTCTGTTTAATCTATGTAACATGTGTCTTTGTGCTGCAAGTTTCTGGTTTTGGGGGTGGTTGGATGTGGAATGTATTATTGTATCTGTGGCTGTTGGTTTTCTAAAGATGTTAAATGTATGTTTTCCATTTTCTTTTTTAATTGTAATGTCAAGAAAATTTATTTGATTTTCTTTTTCTTTTTCAAGTGTGAATTTTATGTTCTTATGAGCTTTGTTTATTTCTGAATGGAGTTCATCTATTTTTTCACTTGGCTCGTCTACCAGACAAATAATGTCATCCACGTATCTGTACCAATATATGATTTTGAAACTTTCATTTGTGGTTATCTTATCAAATATCTGATTTTCAAGGTGACTGATGAGAATGTTTGCTAGTGTTCCTGATATTGGGGATCCCATGGGCAGTCCATCAGTTTGTAGATAATATTCTTCCTCAAACTGAAAGTAGTTTTGTTCAGTTGTCAGTCTGAGCATATCTGTTATTTCTTTTATTGCGTCTGTGGTGAGGTTGCTGTGGGATGAGAGATTTTGTTCTATGATTTCTATTGCTTCTGTGATAGGGATGGAGGTATACATATTTTCTATATCGAATGAAATCATTGATGCTGTGTGTGGTACCTGTATGTTCTGTATGTTTTCTATTAGGTTTCCTGTGTTTATCACTGTTCTGTTGTAACTAACATTTGGAGGTGTTTGGCTAAGCGGTATGTTGGGGCTTTCTTGAAGTTGATAACAGGTCTCATTGGCATTCCGTCTTTATGTACTTTCGGTTGGCTGCGGAGTGTTGGTGCTTGTGGGTTTTTCTGTGTTAAGTAGTATTTCTGTTTGTCTGTGAGTGTGTGTTCAATGTTTTTCAGTGTTCGTTTCACATTTGCCTGGAATCGTGTAGTTGGATCTGACTTCAGTTTTTGTATTGCGTTGGTGTTTATGTATTCCTTGGTTTTTGTGATGTATTGCTCTTTATCCATGAGTACTGTTACATTTCCCTTGTCTGCTCTTGTTATTAATACGTTGTTGTTTGTTAACTTTTGTTTTAACCTTTTCATAGTAGCTGCTTCTGTTTGGTTGTTCTTATTGTGTGTCTGTTGTGTTTGTTTTATTATGCCTTTTATTTCTTCTTTTACTAGTTCTCTTGTCGGTCCTATGTTTATTTCACAATTATTTTGTTGTTCTTCACGTGTAAGGATGTGTTCCGTTTCTACTATGAGATTATCTATGTATAGATTGTTCACTTTGCTATTGGTGCAGTGTTTCAAACCTTTTTCCAAGAGCATTTTTTCGTTTTCGTGTAGTTCTGTCTCTGTTAGGTTAACTAAGCGTGGATGGAATGTGTGTTGGTGTTCATGTGGTTTCACATTTAAAATGTAAATGTATTTTTGCGTCTTTTTTACTGTTAGTTTCATTATCTTGTGTTTATGTTTGTTTTGTAAATGTTTCATTGCTATGTATGTGTTGTGCTCAGTTTTTTCTACTAGTGCCATGAAAACTGCGGCGTTTCCTACGTTTTTTGCCAATTCTAGATGAGTCTCATAGAGCATCATGTTTAGGTGCTGTTTTTTCGAATAGAGCATCTTAATTTCATGTAGTAACCAATATCGTTCTACAAATCATTTCGACTTTTGTGCCACTGTAGAACTGTTTTTAACCTTTACATTAATGTAACTTGGAATGAAATCGTTCTTTTTGCATGTTCTGTTGAATTTTATATGCTGTATCGTCTTATGGGGTCTCAGATGTATTTTCTTGAACCTGTTGTACACGTTGACAGGGAATGCTTGACATAGCTGTATTGACATCTTCAACTTTTGTGGTCCTGCCCTCCTCAGTTGCGCGTAATACTACGGTATATTGATAATTTTCACTTATGGACCGTCTGACAGCAACTGAATAAAACACAATTTTAGTGCCATACGCGTTTCGCCTTTATTTTCTGCAAGGCATCATCAGTGGCCTGGAATATGTACATATGTTAGCTATTTTATTTACATTTTTGTCACTGTGCCTATAGGTTATAAACAGTTCTGGTGGTTGGTATTTCCTATTAAGTAGTAATGTTTTGAACTGTACTTACAGGTTGTGTAGACAGTTTCTTACATATTACGCCTTGCAGAAAATAAAGGCGAAACGCGTATGGCACTAAAATTGTGTTTTATTCAGTTGCTGTCAGACGGTCCATATGTGAAAATTATCAATATACCGTAGTCTAGGAAATGTGTTTAGCACTTATTCCGTACTGTTGAATTCAAAGGACATCTATACAAAAACAGTAAAAAGCTTAGCTCTCCAGTTATAATCAGGGCTACGAACAAAAATCAATCACAGAGCAATACTTAGAAGTTTCATCTGTCTCTCTACAATCTTATATCGATGTTTCATTATCCTCCTGTGTCACTGCTGTAAGTGTATTGGAAGCCGGTATTTTAAATCAGGACAGCAGCGATTTCATACATCATGATTACATGCAGAAACTATGCAGAAGCACTAATTTTAAATACTCTGCAAGTACCACACGCCACATGGTTTACATACCTCTTTCACTGACAACCAATACAGTGTGCCTGCTAAAATAGTATTACCACATACCTGCCAGTTTGCAGTAAATGCCTCAGATGCTGAATAACACGAATGTCAGTTAATATGGATTAGTTCGAACGCGAACGCGTCAGAAATATTACAAAATCTAAAGTCTCATTGCATTTAAAGAGAATTTGTCCTTCATTCGACAGGTTCGGTGTGAGACTGAAGGTCGCCCCAGCTACTCGTAGAGTTGGTTACACTTCGATTCATAATACAGACATCGCCTTCATCAACGGAGAAACTGACGCAATCCTTACTATTGTACATCACACTGAAAAACGGCACTTGCATAATTCCACTGTTTGTTCACGTGATCATGAGCTGACGTTACTAATGATGAGTGAATTAAAGTGTCTGTTGAAACGAGGAGGTTTTTCCAAAGCTGATTACGATCGCATTTCATTGTTTCTGAAAGTACGTGTTTGCATTAACAGCAGAGCACTCCTAAATACACCAATTACAAAGCTGGTTTTGATGGCAGATAGAGTTCGAAGTTATCTGATCATGAAGATGTACTGATCGAAGATAAATTTTACTAAAACATGATACCGTACCAGAGAGATTATCTCATAATAAGTTATGGAAGATGTTAGTGATGTTAACGGTAGAATACTTGCAGGAACTTTGATGATCTATCCAAGCCTTCATGACGTAAAGGGGAATATGTTTGTAGTTGAAATGGAAAAGGATGAAGTGCAGCAACAGCTTCGTGATCAACAAAAAATAAAGGAGAGTAATAAATGTGATAGGTCAACAATTGTTCATGGTCCAGAATGGAACAGTTATGAAGGATATACGAGATTACACATGCCTTCGCCTGATAACAAGTATGGATCACGTATTGTAAGGATCTGGAGGTGATATACACACATCAAAAGAAGTTTTGCATCAACTCGGTTCCCAGAACTAACTGTGGATGTTGTATCACCGACAGGGTCTCTTTGACTGTGCGGAGATGTCACTAAACCCGCCAAGAGATGTGAACAACCGTGCAAGAGCAGCGTCTATTAGACGGAGGGGGTCCGACAGCCGATCAGTTCCAGTCATTCAACCAGGAAGGAGGTAGACGGTTCGTGTTGTCTGTAGTTCAACCGTGCCTAGACCGACAGTTCCGCTGTTCGGTCGCTTCCGCATTGTTACTTTGTGCCAGGTAGGGCTCTCGACAAGGCAAGTGTTCAGACGTCTCGATGTGAACGGAAGCGATGTCCTTTGGACATGGAGGACATACAGACAGACAGGAACTGTCGATGACATGCCTCGCTCAGGCCTCCCAAGGGCTACTACTCCAGTGGATGACCGCTACCTACGGATTATGGCTCGGAGGAACACTGACAGCAACGCCACCATGTTGAATAATACTTTTCGTGCAGCCACAGGACGTCGGTTAAGACTCAAACTGTGCACAGTAGGCTTCATGATGCGCAAATTCCCTCCCGACGTCCATGGCGAGGTCCATCTTTGCAGCCACGACACCATGGAACACGGCACACGTGGGCCCAACTACATGCCGAATGGACTGCTCAGGATTGGCATCACGTGCTCTTCACACATGAGTGTCGCATATGCCTCGAACCGAACAATCGTCGGAGACGTGTTTGGAGGCAACCCGGTCAGGCTGAACGCCTTAGACACACCGTGCAGCGAGTGCAGGAAAGTGAAGGTTCCCTGTTGTTTTGGGGTGGTATTATGTGGGGCCGACGTACGCCGCTGGTGGTCATGGAAGGCGCCGTAACGGCTGTACGATGCGTGAATACCATCCTCCGACCGATAGCGCAACTATATTGGCAGCATATTTTCGAGGCATTCGTCTTCATGGACGAAAATTCGCTGGCCCATTGTGCACATATTGTGCATGACTTTCTTCAGGATAACGACATCGCTCGACTAGAGTGGCCAGCATGTTCTCCAGACATCAACAGTATGGAACGTGCCACCTCTGAATTATTTCGATGTCTTCGGTTAATGTGACCCTTTGCGAATCTCAAACACTCGAGTAGTACTCAAAAGTAGGTGATCTCTTTCAGATGAACCACACTTTTTTCAAAAGCCTCCCAATAAACCGCAATGACTATCCGCCTTCACTACCACACTCCTAATATGCTCGTTCCATTTCATACCACTTCGCAACGTTACTCCTAGATGTTTAAAAAGTGTCACTATGTAAAGGACGACATTGCACATCTGTATTCGAACATTA